>NC_091334.1:32557262-32618798 GCF_038502225.1 Cherax quadricarinatus
ATTGTCCTAACTAAACCTAATGAAACACCACTACATCCCACTGACACAGCTAACAAGATAAACGACTTCTTCTCAACCATAGGATCTAATCTCGCCAATAAAATCCCACATACCAATGCCCATGCCGCGGACTACCTAGCTGGGAATTTCCCAAATTCCTTCTATCTTGCACCAACTGAGCCCACAGAAGTCACCGAGATTATAAAGTTACTTAAAAATAACTCAGGGAATCTGTCTCATGTCCCACCATTATTGTACAAGCGAGCGACCCATGTCCTTTTGCATGCTATTTCATTACTTTTTAACAAGTCACTAGAAACTAGCACCTTCCCGAAACTACTCAAGATGGCAAGGGTTACACCAATACATAAAGGTGGTGACCCTACAGATTTAAACAACTATAGGCCAATATCAAACTTACCAGTGCTATCCAAAATCTTCGAGAAACTCGTGCACGGGAGACTATATTCATTTATAACGGCACAAAACATACTCAACCCCTGCCAATTTGGATTCAGGAAAAATAAAAGCACTAATGATGCAATCTTAAAAATGCTAGATCTGCTTTACACAGCATTGGAAAATAAGGAATATCCACTAGGAATTTTTATTGACCTAAGAAAAGCTTTTGACACAGTAGATCATGGCATCCTACTCCACAAACTTGACCATTATGGTATAAGAGGCCATGCGCTTGCAAATTTCAAATCTTACCTTACTAATAGGTATCAGTATGTCACCATTAAAGACACAGCATCAACAACATGGCCACTTGATACTGGAGTTCAACAGGGAAGTGTTCTTGGTCCCCTGCTCTTCCTCATATACAGCAATGATCTTCCAAATGTATCCCAACACCTGAACCCCAGTCTCTTTGCTGACGACACGACTTATGTCATCTCTCACCCTAATCTTGCCACCCTCAACACCATTGTTAATGAGGAGCTGATCAAAATATCGACTTGGATGACAGCCAATAAACTTACACTTAACACTGACAAAACCTACTATATTATGTTTGGTAGCAGAGCAGGAGATGCACAAATTAACATTAAGATTGACAACACGCTAATTACCAGAAATAATGGGGGCAAATTCCTAGGCTTATACCTTGACAACAACCTGAATTTCAGCACCCATATCCAACACATAACCAAAAAAGTATCCAAAACGGTTGGGATCCTCTCCAAGATACGATACTAAGTGCCGCAAAATGCCCTTCTCACACTATACCACTCACTTATTTATCCATACCTCACCTATGCTATTTGTGCTTGGGGATCAACTGCAGCAACACACCTAAAGCCAATAATAACCCAACAAAAAGCCGCAGTAAGAATAATCACTAAATCCCATCCCTGGCAACACACCCCCCCACTCTTCATAGATCTAAACTTCCTCCCTGTTCAGTACATCCACACTTACTACTGTGCAATCTACATCTACAGGACCTTAAATTCCAATATTAACCTTGACCTAAAATGCTTTCTTGATAGTTGTGACAGAACCCACAGGCATAACACCAGACACAAACATCTCTACGACATTCCCCGTGTCCGACTAAACCTTTACAAAAAATCAATGTATGTCAAAGGCCCTAAACTCTGGAACACCCTACCTGAAAACTCTAGAACTGCAGACACATTCATCACCTTCAAAACTACCATAAGAAAACATCTTATCTCCCTGATACACCCTGTCAACTAATTACACGAATACCACCTGGTGGTTCACACTTACAGTCACTCACCCATTTGACCATAAACATAAATATCAATCTCAATCTTAAAATAATGAATCCTGTGATACTCCAATACTGAAACTATGTACTGTGCCAAAACAAAAGCATTCACATTGCTAAACTCACAAACTAGTATTTAGTCACTTAGCCATAATACCGACTTACCTCATAATTTGTAATATTTTAAATTTAAGAATTAATCTAAGTCTGCCCGAAATGCCTAGCCATGCTAAGTGTTCTAGTGGTACACTCTGTAATTATTATTTTACTACATGTAAACCACACAATAACCAAATTCTGTAAACTCAGCATTGTAATCCTTATAGAGAATAAACTTTGAATTTAATTGAATTGAATCCAGTGCCTGCTTGAAGACAACTGGGAGGCAGTTGAACAGTCTTGGTCCCCTGACACTTATTGTGTTGTCTCTTACCGTGTTAGTGGCGCCCCTGCTTTTCATTGGGGGGATGTTGCATCGTCTGCCAAGTCTTTTGCTTTCATATGAAGTGATTTTCGTGTGCAAGTTCTAGGTTTTTCCAGGTGTATGTAATCATGCATCTCTCCCGCCTGCGTTCTAGGGAATACAGCAGCTTTGTATAGCCCTTGTGGTTTAGCGCTTCTTTTTTATTATAATAATAATAGGGAATACAGGTTTAGGAACTTCAAGCATTCCCAGTAACTGAGGTGTTTTATCGCAGTGTGTGCCGTGAAGGTTCTCTGTACATTTTCTAGGTCAGCAATTTCACCTGCCTTGAAAGGTGCTGTTAGTGTGCAGCAATATTCCAGCCTAGATAGAACAAGTGACCTGAAGAGTGTCATCATGGGCTTGGCATCCCTAGTTTTGAAGGTTCTCATTATCCATCCTGTCATTTTTCTAGCAGATGCGATTGATACAATGTTATGGTCCTTGAAGGTGAGATCCTCCGACATGATCACTCCCAGGTCTTTGACGTTGGTGTTTCGCTCTATTGTGTGGTTGGAATTTGTTTTATACTCTGATGAAGTTTTAATTTCTTCATGTTTACCAAATCAGAGTAATTGAAATTTCTCATCGTTGAACTTCATATTGTTTTCTGCAGCCCACTGAAAGATTTGGTTGATGTCCGCCTGGAGCCTTGCAGTGTCTGCAATGGAAGACACTGTCATGCAAATTCGGGTGTCATCTGCAAAGGAAGACACGGTGCTGTGGCTTACATCCTTATCTATGTCAGGTATGAGGATGAGGAACAAGATGGGAGCGAGTACTGTGCCTTGATGAACAGAGCTTTTCACCGTAGCCGCCTTAGACTTTACTCTGATGACTACTACTCTTTGTGTTCTGTTTGTGAGGAAATTATAGATCCATCTACCAACTTTTCCTGTTATTCCTTTAGCACGCATTTTGTGCGCTGTTATGCCTGGTTGATCAGGCGCTGATCCACCAGGAGGCCTGGTCACAGACCGGGCCGCGGGGGCGTTGACCCCCGAAACTCTCTCCAGGTAAACTCCAGGTAAACTCCAGGTCACACTTGTCGAAGGCTTTTGCAAAGTCTGTATATATTACATCTGCATTCTTTTTGTCTTCTAGTGCATCTAGGACCTTGTCGTAGTGATCCAGTAGTTGGGAGAGATAGGAGCGACCTGTTCTAAACTCATGTTGCCCTGGGTTGTGTAATTGATGGGTATCTAATAGATGGGTGGCGATCTTGCTTCATAGGACCCCTTCAAAGATTTTTATGATATGGGATGTTAGTGCTATCGGTCTGTAGTTCTATGCTGTTGCTTTACTGCCCCCTTTGAGGGGTGGGACTATGTTGTTTTTAGTAACTGTGGGACGACCCCAGTATCTATGCTCTCTCTCCATAGGATGCTAAAAGCACGTGATAGGGGCTTCTTGCAGTTCTTGATGAACACAGAGTTCCATGAGTCTGGCCCTGGGGCAGAGTGCATGGGCATGTCATTTATCGCCTGTTCGAAGTCATTTGGCGTCAGGATAACATCAGATAGGCTTGTGTTAACCAAATTCTGTGGCTCTCTCATAAAAATTAATTTAGATCTTCGACTCTCAGTCTGGTTAGCGGCTTGCTAAAAACTGAATCATATTGGGACTTGAGTAACTCACTCATTTCCTTGCTGCCATCTGTCATCACTACTACCAGTTACATTGAGGGAGTTCTTCCTACTTCCTGGACCAATAGTCTCATTGTGCCTATCCCTAAGCCCCAACGGCCTGATACATTTAGACCGATCTCCTTAACTAGTTGTCTTTGTAAAACAGACTGTTCTACAGAATCAGACACCAACTTTCCCCCAACCTCAATGGGTTCATGAAAGGTAAAAGTGTGCAGAACTGTATTTCCACCTTTCTCACTGCACACACCTCTGCTAGTTTTACCACATTTCTTGATCTAAAATCTGCATTTGATATCGCAAACAGAACCGTTATACTACATGAACTGCCCAAAATTAATATTGGTAGTAGCCTACTCTTCTGGATAATAGGATACCTGTTAAATAAGGTATCCTCTGTCCTCTACCAAGGCTTTAGAAGTGAGTCTTCAGGTACACCGCAGGGAGGAGTTCTCAGTCCCATGCTATTTAATATTCTGATTAATGCTCTCCTAAATGCTCTACCTGCCTCACTTAAACATATAGCTGATGACATCATGATCCATACAACAGGGCATAAGATGAGTACCATTCTTAATGAAGTTCAAGCAATTTGTAATCGACTAGGCCTCATAATATCTTCCTCTAAAACAAAGATATTAACAAGCAAACGACGTCGCCCACCCATCTATTTGCAGGGTGAAAACATTACGCACGTTAAAACTTACAGATATCTTGGTGTAGATGTACCCTTTAACAAATCCACTATACCACAACTAAATAAGAAATGCAAAGATAGGCTAAATGCTCTCGAAGCTGTTGCTGGCTACAACCCCAACTATGGTGCTAATATGAGAATCGTGAGAATGATGTACATAGCCTGTTAGGTCCTTGATTATGCTGCTCCAATGTTGATATTAGCTAGAGAAAGTTCTCTCCGACCTTTGGAGTTAATGCAAAATGAAGCTCTCAGAATTATTGTTGGCTGTACCAAATCTACAAAGGCTCTTAATATGAGGAAGAAGCTTGGTATTTCTAGTATCAGTGATAGGATTGTTGAGATTAAGGGGGGATTTGAGGATAAAAGCATTGGCAGCAAGGTTCTATAGGACGAAGTGTAGGAACTTGCTTGTGGAAAATTAAATTTACCTGGATGTAACTCATAAGGTACATACCAGTAAATGGTAACAAAGATAATTATTTTTTATCAAAGTTACAGAGACAAGTAGGAATTTTAGGACATCTAGGTCACAAAAAATTTCCCCCTTCGATACCTACTACAGTCATATCCACAAGTCACTCTTGACCTATATTAATTTTAAATGAAATATATGGAAAATTTTATAGGGGTTACCTGTATGTACCTCAACATTACATGCATACAAGTAATCTCATTGGGAGACAACAACCATATTGTTTTCCGTAGTCACCCCGTGTAGACATGTGAGAAAACTTAGCCACCCCTGGTCACTGCAGGTGGTTCCTTCGACCTCACAAGCTTACCCATATCTATCCGAGACCAGTATGAATTGGACAGCACCCACAAGTACGGCGCTACTAATTAATTGTGGACGGTATAGATTATATTGTAGATTATATTAGTTTAACTGAATGAAGGGGGGGGGTAGGTTACACATGGATATATCCATCAAGGAAAAACACTTATATACAATACCACCACTGACCAGATATTCTCTGGTGGTCACTTGATGTAGCTGGATCACCCACAACCTATCCAATTACAACATACCTAACTGGCCAGTATCAGTCTGCTATAACTAGAAGGGTTACTTAACTGTGGGTGATTGATACTCCTTATTTCCTCCATTCACCATCTCATTTCGATGTCTTGCTACACCGGCACGGTTCTTATTCCAGCAGGACGAGGTATCCGTTGGTTTGTCCCAGTTTAGAAGTCGTGACTCCATAAAAACTTCACTATCCTCGGGACAGGAACCACGAGGTACACACGTGTTCACTCGGAGCAAGGCGACTTATTTCACTACACACATTCTCTTAACTTAGTGTTATTATCACTGATTACATTACAATTCACAAGACGATTTAATGTCTTATCATTATTATGCACATTAGAGGTCACTCCCTTAAGATCTGAGACCGATGAGTGAAGATTAAATCACGGGTGTTTTCCCCTAGACACACTCCATGGCGTCGCACCAGTCACCACCGGTCCTACCATTATTCAATAATTTTACCACTTTATTACAGTGGTCCCGTAAATCACGTTCCCTCACTCTTCACCAGGAACAGTTACGACACTTCCTATCATGAAGTGAGGCCTATATTAATCCTTAGGCTGCTGTGAATGCCAATTTCCTGGTCCCATGCTTTCCCAGCCTCTTAACTCCATTCAAAACACTCCCGCTAGTCATGCCCCGTCTTGACCTCTCCCCTGCCCATCAGCGCAGGCGCAGAGCTTTCCTGTTGGTTCTAGTCCATTTTCAAATGCATTTTCTGACCCACATCAACACATTAAACACCTATTAGGCACAATAGCTTCAGAAATTAAATATTTTCCACAAAATATACATTACCAGGAATTATGGTAAACACTAATATAAATTTGTGGACTGTATGTTAAAATTAATAAATGATTACATATACACATTTATATAACAGAAGGAGAATTTATCTTAATACCACTCACCAATTAGTCTGGAGATTACTGTGTGTCATGTACAGAACCCCCCCCCCCCCCCCGTGTCTAAATTTATGAAGAAAATACTGGCCAAAATTTCAACACAAAATAGACATGACTTAGCTGTGGTAATATCCTGCTTCCATCTAATTAGGGAGCCCTGTCCAGTCGCCTGATTTCTCACATTATGCAGGACTGCAATTCCAACAATTTCGGCTCCTATTTGAGAAGTTTTAAGCCCAATATAACCCCTAGAGAGACGAAAATTATGCACATTACACTAACGTGCTTGTATCACATTAAAAAACAATGGCGTCTCTTCCCTGCTCGTCAGCGCAGGCGCAGAGCTTTCCTGTCGGTTCACTTTTTAAAATACACTTTAGAGCAATAATAATGTATTAATCAGGTTTATTTACACAGCATAATTTTGGGAAATTATTTTCCACAATGCTTTTTTATGGGGCATTCTGGGAAAAAGTTTCCCGGAAGGTTATCGGAGCCTCACTGTGGGTACCCTTTGCCGAGGTCCCTGAGGGTGGGCAAAGGGTTGGTCTCCTTTTTGGGGGATGTAAAGAGGGGAGGGGTTCTGTTTGCTGGTGTATTTGTGGTGTGCAAGATGGGGTGTAGTGGCAGTTTTTGTCTGGGTTGTAAGCTATGTATCATGGGAATGTTTTGCCTTAGAGCGACATGAGGGAAGCTTCCAAGGATAATATTTTTAACCCTGATGGTTATGTTCACTGTGTAAGGAATTTCTCCTTATAGCCAGGATAACAAGCCCTTAGGATCTCAGTTTTAGGAAACCAGTTGTAATAATTTGGTTTCAAAATATCGGTTTCTGAGGTACATGTTTTTTTTTCTTTTGGGCTCCGAAGGATAAAGCGGCCCTTTTACTTTATACTTAGGGTGGGTTATGTAGGGTTGATGCTTTGTGCAGTGGGAAGGACCGCCGAGATGACAGGACAAATGTCTTGTATTATGTACTGGAGATTTGTGATTTTTTTTTGTTTAACTTTCATTTTGACTTATTAGCGGCTACTGGTTGTATCTTTGGTTGTAATTGTTTAAGTGTATGTATAAGTCTCGGGTTTATACCATGTTTTGCATTGGGGTTTTTGTAATGGAGAGAATTTAAGGTATTGGTCTCAAACCCCTTTGATGTGTAAGAAATATCAAGATAAGATAAGATAAGAGATAAGATTTCCTTCGGATTTTTAACCCCGGAGGGTTAGCCACCCAGGATAACCCAAGAAAGTCAGTGCGTCATCGAGGACTGTCTAACTTATTTCCATTGGGGTCCTTAATCTTGTCCCCCAGGATGCGACCCACACCAGTCGACTAACACCCAGGTACCTATTTGCTGCTAGGTGAACAGGACAACAGGTGTAAGGAAACGTGTCGAAATGTTTCCACCCGCCAGGAATCGAACCCGGGCCCTCCGTGTGTGAAGCGGGAGCTGTAGCCACCAGGCTACGTTTTTGTTATAAGAGCAGGTTTTTTGTCTTTGTATGCTACATGTATGTACCCTTTTGTTCTTTTACATACAATTTTCATAAAAAACAAAAAATGAGCAATGTTTCAGTGGGGCAGTAAAGCAACAGCAAAGAACTACAGACCAATAGCACTAACATCCCATATCATAAAAATCTTTGAAAGGGTCCTAAGAAGCAAGATCACCACCCATCTAGAAACCCATCAGTTACACAACCCAGGGCAACATGGGTTTAGAACAGGTCGCTCCTGTCTGTCTCAACTACTGGATCACTACGACAAGGTCCTAAATGCACTAGAAGACAAAAAGAATGCAGATGTAATATATACAGACTTTGCAAAAGCCTTCGACAAGTGTGACCATGGCGTAATAGCGCACAAAATGCGCGCTAAAGGAATAACAGGAAAAGTCGGTCGATGGATCTATAATTTCCTCACTAACAGAACACAGAGAGTAGTCGTCAACAGAGTAAAGTCCGAGGCAGCTACGGTGAAAAGCTCTGTTCCACAAGGCACAGTACTAGCTCCCATCTTGTTCCTCATCCTCATATCCGACATAGACAAGGATGTCAGCCACAGCACCGTGTCATCCTTTGCAGATGACACCCGAATCTGCATGACAGTGTCTTCCATTGCAGACACTGCAAGGCTCCAGGCGGACATCAACCAAATCTTTCAGTGGGCTGCAGAAAACAATATGAAGTTCAACGATGAGAAATTTCAATTACTCAGATATGGTAAACATGAGGAAATTAAATCTTCATCAGAGTACAAAACAAATTCTGGCCACAAAATAGAGCGAAACACCAACGTCAAAGACCTGGGAGTGATTATGTCGGAGGATCTCACCTTCAAGGACCATAACATTGTATCAATCGCATCTGCTAGAAAAATGACAGGATGGATAATGAGAACCTTCAAAACTAGGGAGGCCAAGCCCATGATGACACTCTTCAGGTCACTTGTTCTATCTAGGCTGGAATATTGCTGCACTCTAACAACACCTTTCAAGGCAGGTGAAATTGCCGACCTAGAAAATGTACAGAGAACTTTCACGGCACGCATAACGGAGATAAAACACCTCAATTACTGGGAGCGCTTGAGGTTTCTAAACCTGTATTCCCTGGAACGCAGGAGGGAGAGATACATGATTATATACACCTGGAAAATCCTAGAGGGACTAGTACCGAACTTGCACACGAAAATCACTCACTACGAAAGCAAAAGACTTGGCAGACGATGCACCATCCCCCCAATGAAAAGCAGGGGTGTCACTAGCACGTTAAGAGACCATACAATAAGTGTCAGGGGCCCGAGACTGTTCAACTGCCTCCCAGCACACATAAGGGGGATTACCAACAGACCCCTGGCAGTCTTCAAGCTGGCACTGGACAAGCACCTAAAGTCAGTTCCTGATCAGCCGGGCTGTGGCTCGTACGTTGGTTTGCGTGCAGCCAGCAGCAACAGCCTGGTTGATCAGGTGCTGATCCACCAGGAGGCCTGGTCACAGACCGGGCCGCGGGGGCGTTGACCCCCGAAACTCTCTCCAGGTAAACTCCAGGTAAGAGTTTATATATAGGTGGTGAGCGGTCAAGACTCACCAGAGTTTGGTTTTAAACCAATGTTGAGGTAGTTTTGGTTATGTGTATCCTTAATAAATCTGTTATAGGATGCTGTATGTAGCAATTGTATGTAAATCATAGGTGTATTGTTCTGGTTTAGGGTTTCCATATCTTTGTTATCACTAACGTTATAATTTTTTTTGACTTCCCAGTAATTGCACTGGATAAATACGTTAAGACATTGCATTGTTTTGTTAGGTTTTATTATTTTTTTTTTTGTTATATATAGGCGGTGAGTGCTTATGTTTCTTCCAGTTTTTTCTGGCCTTATTAAACCTTTAAATTTGTGCTCGTCGTCATCGACACCATGCCTAACCCTTCTAGGGTAGGGTAGGTGCCTGAGCCCGAGCCTTTAGCTCATAAGACTCTCATTCCCATTAGTCCCCTTGGGGCGGGGATGGCAGACCAGAGAGGCCTAGCTTGTGGCTAGGCCTGGGGACAGTTGGTCCCAAAGATGAGGAGGTCCTTGTGCCTCCTCCCATGGGAGACTTCGGCCTCAGACACTCCCTAAAGAGGGAGCCAAGGCCGGGCCACCACTTGGTAAAGGCCTGGGCCGGGAGAATACCGGCTAATATTTAATAATAATAAAATTGTGCTCGTCCTTGATAAATTTTGATTGTCGATCATGTATATTTCTAGTTGTATGAGAATCATATGCATACTGTTCATGATGACACTCTTCAGGTCACTTGTTCTATCTAGGCTGGAATATTGCTGCACACTAACAGCACCTTTCAAGGCAGGTGAAATTGCTGACCTAGAAAATGTACAGAGAACTTTCACGGCGCGCATAATGGAGATAAAACACCTCAATTACTGGGAGCGCTTGAGGTTCCTAAAACTGTATTCCCTGGAATGCAGGCGGGAGAGATGATTATATACACCTGGAAAATCCTAGAGGGACTAGTACCGAACTTGCACACGAAAATCACTCACTACGAAAGCAAAAGACTTGGCAGACGATGCAACATCCCCCCAATGAAAAGCAGGGGTGTCACTAGCACGTTAAGAGACCATACAATAAGTGTCAGGGGCCCGAGACTGTTCAACTGCCTCCCAGCATACAGAAGGAGGATTACCAACAGACCCCTGGCAGTCTTCAAGCTGGCATTGGACAAGCACCTAAAGTCGGTTCCTGACCAGCCGGGCTGTGGCTCGTACGTTGGTTTGCGTGCAGCCAGCAGCAACAGCCTGGTTGATCAGGCTCTGATCCACCAGGAGGCCTGGTCACAGACCGGGCCGCGGGGGCGTTGACCCCCGGAACTCTCTCCAGGTAAACTCCAGGTATGTTGTGGGGGGGTAGGTGACGTAAATTGCTAGTCACTGTGGGTAATAATGTCTTTTGTATCATCATAAGTGATGACTGGTGTGTATTGTGTGAGGTGGTATTTCCACTGTAATGTACGGTGAAGTTATTCTGTGTTAGGGACATTTGGGATACTTGTGACTTTAGTAATTTTCGTGTACCATTTCATAGTTTTTCCTACGTGACATATTAACGCTTATTGTAGGTTTAGCGTTACTATTTTGTTTATGTTAATGTAATGCATATTGTCATGTTTTGAATGCTGTATTGTATAAAACTTGTGTATTATTGTATTTCAAATAGGTGGAAACGGGGTCTTGTGCAGAGGGACTGTGGGGTAGTTTGTATTGGCACAACGTTGAATTGTCCGGTGTGTATTTTGACTATGTAAATTTATTTTACTGTGGAAGAGTCGTTTTGTGCACTTTTAATTATGTTAATGTACTGCAATGTTTTTAAATAAAATATAAAAAAAATATTCTAGTTTTAGGTGTAAGAGATTGTGGTCCAGTGTGTCAAATGCTTTCCGGACTATGAAAAGCCCCAGAGTTAATTTAATATCTTTATTATGCATCCCACAACCATCCTGTGGGCAGTAGTCAAAGGATTACAGAAGTACATAATGGGTCCAGGGACTGGGCCCCAAAGTCTTGATAGATGAACAAGTTACAGAAGTAATGAACTTCAGGTAATGAACTCCAGGTGCCCCAGAGGATATTCATTTTTTTTCGAGGGCTATATAAAGTAGTTCAAGCATTTGTATAATAGCATCATCAGTTCTTTTTGTCGGCCTAAACCCAAACTGGCAGGGGTTAAGTATGTTGTGGGATACTAGGTAGGAGTCAAGTAGTTTGTTTATTAACTGAAAATAAGTCAGACAGTCTTCAATGGCAAACTGATTTTCTTGAGTTATCCTGGGTGGCTAACCCTCAGAGTTAGAAATTCGAACAACCCTTATCTTAAACCAGCATGGAGACTCATGAAGAGGTTGTGAACATCGTTATGAGGTGGTCTGTAGGTGGACTCCCGCCTCCTGTCATGCACCATGGTCGAGTCCACGGCAGCTTCGTTGAGAGCCCGTGGGCTGACACATGCATGAACGGTCAGCCACAGGTGATTGTGACAAGGAAACTATTGTAGTGCTGGCTTGAAGCAGCCAGTTGAACCGTCCCTCTCAACTCTGATCCTGTGGGAGTCAGGAAGACCAGGGAACCTATCGTGGGGGAGTCAGGAAGATTAGGGGACTCACGGACCCATCGTGGGGGGAATCAAGAAGACCAGGGGACCGATCCTGGGGAAGTCAAGAAGACCAAGAGCCTCATCATGGATAAGAAAGAAAGACCAAGGAACCCATTCTAGGAGAGTCAGGGATTCAAAGGGGACCCATCCTGGGGAAGTCAGGAAGATCAAGGGATCTAGGGACCCACCCTGGGGAAGTCAGGAAGACCAAGGGATCTAGGGACCCATCCTGGGGAAGTCAGGAAGATCAAGGGATCTAGGGACCCATCCTGGGGAAGTCAGGAAGATCAAGGGATCTAGGGACCCATCCTGGGGAAGTCATGAAGATCAAGGGATCTAGGGACCCACCCTGGGGGAGTCAGGAAGTTCAAGGGATCTAGGGACCCACCCTGGGGGAGTCAGGAAGATCAAGGGATCTAGGGACCCACCCTGGGGAAGTCAGGAAGATCAAGGGATCTAGGGACCCATCCTGGGGAAGTCAGGAAGATCAAGGGATCTAGGGACCCACCCTGGGAAAGTCAGAAAGACCAAGGGATCTAGGGACCCACCCTGGGGAAGTCAGGAAGATCAAGGAATCTAGGGACCCATCCTGGGGGAGTCAGGAAGATCAAGGGATCGGGACCCATCCTGGGGGAGTTGGGAAGGCCGAGGACCCCATCTTGGGGTGGATGGCTGGGTGACTGGTTAATAGCTGGGTGACTGGTTGTTAGCTGGGTGACTGGCTGTTAGCTGGGTGACTGGCTGTTAGCTGGGTGACTGGCTGTTAGCTGGGTGACTGGTTGTTAGCTGGTTGACTGGTTGTTAGCTGGTTGACTGGCTGTTAGCTGGGTGACTGGCTGTTAGCTGGGTGACTGGTTGTTAGCTGGTTGACTGGCTGTTAGCTGGGTGACTGGTTGTTAGCTGGGTGACTGGCTGTTAGCTGGGTGACTGGTTGTTAGCTGGGTGACTGGCTGTTAGCTGGGTGACTGGTTGTTAGGTGGGTGACTGGTTGTTAGCTGGGTGACTGGTTGTTAGCTGGGTGACTGGTTATTAGCTGGGTGACTGGTTGTTAGCTGGGTGACTGGTTGTTAGCTGGTTGACTGGCTGTTAGCTGGGTGACTGGTTGTTAGCTGGGTGATTGGTTGTTAGCTGGGTGACTGGTTGTTAGCTGGGTGACTGGTTGTTAGCTGGGTGACTGGCTGTTAGCTGGGTGACTGGTTGTTAGCTGGGTGATTGGTTGTTAGCTGGGTGACTGGTTGTTAGCTGGGTGACTGGCTGTTAGCTGGGTGATTGGTTGTTAGCTGGGTGACTGGTTGTTAGCTGGGTGACTGGTTGTTAGCTGGGTGACTGGCTGTTAGCTGGGTGACTGGTTGTTAGCTGGGTGATTGGTTGTTAGCTGGGTGACTGGTTGTTAGCTGGGTGACTGGCTGTTAGCTGGGTGACTGGTTGTTAGCTGGGTGACTGGTTGTTAGCTGGGTGACTGGTTGTTAGCTGGGTGACTGGCTGGGCTAATGGGTACACTGGGTGTTCGAGTGCGGGTGACGCACCACAGTTGTCTGCTGCTGCTGCTGCTGGTGGTGCTGGTGGTGGTGGTGGTGGTGGTGGTAGTATACTAGTAGTGGTGGTGGTGACAGACACAACAGCTGTGTTCTACCATCATTGCACCAGTGGTACACACCTACCATGGCTACCATGCACAGATAGCACCAGCAGGTACACACACAACTATGGTAGTACTACCATATATGCTGCACCAGACTCATACTTATGCTGCTGCTGCTCCACGTCATCACTGCTGCTCTTCATCCAAGGTCTTGGAGCCTAGGAGTTACACCTCCCTTGTGTACGCGTTGTATGGCCCCTGCGAGTCTAGTGTTTCCCAGGTTCCTGGCCCCTGCGGGTCTAGTGTTTCCCAGGTTCCTGGCCCCTGCGAGTCTAGTGTTTCCCAGGTTCCTGGCCCCTGCGGGTCTAGTGTTTCCCAGGTTCCTGGCCCCTGCGAGGTTCCTGGCCCCTGCGAGTCTAGTGTTTCCCAGGTTCCTGGCCCCTGCGGGTCTAGTGTTTCCCAGGTTCCTGGCCCCTGCGGGTCTAGTGTTTCCCAGGTTCCTGGCCCCTGCGGGTCTAGTGTTTCCCAGGTTCCAGGCCCTTGCGGGTCTAGTGTTTCCCAGGTTCCTGGCCCCTGCGGGTCTAGTGTTTCCCAGGTTCCTGGCCCCTGCGGGTCTAGTGTTTCCCAGGTTCCTGGCCCCTGCGGGTCTAGTGTTTCCCAGGTTCCTGGCCCCTGCGGGTCTAGTGTTTCCCAGGTTCCTGGCCCCTGCGGGTCTAGTGTTTCCCAGGTTCCTGGCCCCTGCGGGTCTAGTGCTTCCCAGGTTCCTGGTACCTGTGGGTCAAGTGTTTCCCAGGTTCCTGGTACCTGTGGGTCTAGTGCTTCCCAGGTTCCTGGTACCTGTGGGTCTAGTGCTTCCCAGGTTCCTGGTACCTGTGGGTCTAGTGCTTCCCAGGTTCCTGGTATATGTGGGTCTAGTGCTTTTCAGGTTCCTAGTACCTGGGGGTCTTGTGCTTTCCAGGTTCCTGGCCCCTGGGGGTCTGGAGTTTACCTGGAGAGTTCCGGGGGTCAACGCCCCCGCGGCCCGGTCTGTGACCAGGCCTCCAGGTGGATCAGAGCCTGATCAACCAGGCTGTTGTTGCTGGCTGCACACAAACCAACGTACGAGCCACAGCCCGGCTGATCAGGAACCGACTTTAGGTGCTTGTCCAGTGCCAGCTTGAAGACTGCCAGGGGTCTGTTGGTAATCCCCCTTATGTATGCTGGGAGGCAGTTGAACAGTCTCGGGCCCCTGACACTTATTGTATGGTCTCTTAACGTGCTAGTGACACCCCTGCTTTTCATTGGGGGGATGTTGCATCGTCTGCCAAGTCTTTTGCTTTCGTAGTGAGTGATTTTCGTGTACAAGTTCGGTACTAGTCCCTCTAGGATTTTCCAGGTGTATATAATCGTGTATCTCTCCCGCCTGCGTTCCAGGGAATACAGGTTTAAGAACCTCAAGCGCTTCCAGTAATTGAGGTGTCTTATCTCCGTTATGCGCGCCGTGAAGGTTCTCTGTACATTTTCTAGGTCAGCAATTTCACCTGCCTTGAAAGGTGCTGTTAGTGTGCAGCAATATTCCAGCCTAGATAGAACAAGTGACCTGAAGAGTGTCATCATGGGCTTTGCCTCCCTAGTTTTGAAGGTTCTCATTATCCATCCTGTCATTTTTCTAGCAGATGCGATTGATACAATGTTATGGTCCTTGAAGGTGAGATCCTCCAACATGATCACTCCCAGGTCTTTGACGTTGGTGTTTCGCTCTATTTTGTGGCCAGAATTTGTTTTGTACTCTGATGAAGATTTAATTTCCTCGTGTTTACCATATCTGAGTAATTGAAATTTCTAATCGTTGAAGTTCATATTGTTTTCTGCAGCCCACTGAAAGATTTGGTTGATGTCCGCCTGGAGCCTTGCAGTGTCTGCAATGGAAGACGCTGTCATGCAGATTCGGGTGTCATCTGCAAAGGATGACACGGTGCTGTGGCTGACATCCTTGTCTATGTCGGATATAAGGATGAGGAACAAGATGGGAGCAAGTACTGTACCTTGTGGAACAGAGCTTTTCACCGTAGCTGCCTCGGACTTTACTCTGTTGACGACTACTCTGTGTTCTGTTAGTGAGGAAATTATAGATCCATCGACCGACTTTTCCTGTTATTCCTTTAGCACGCATTTTGTGCGCTATTACGCCATGGTCACACTTGTCGAAGGCTTTTGCAAAGTCTGTATATATTACATCTGCATTCTTTTTGTCTTCTAGTGCATTTAGGACCTTGTCGTAGTGATCCAATAGTTGAGACAGAGAGGAGCGACCTATTCTAAACCCATGTTGCCCTGGGTTGTGTAACTGATGGGTTTCTAGATGGGTGGTGATCTTGCTTCTTAGGACCCTTTCAAAGATTTTTATGATATGGGATGTCAGTGCTATTGGTCTGTAGTTCTTTGCTGTTGCTTTACTGCCCCCTTTGTGGAGTGGGGCTATGTCTGTTGTTTTTAGTAACTGTGGGACGACCCCCGTGTCCATGTTCCCTCTCCATAGGATGGAAAAGGCTCGTGATGGGGGCTTCTTGCAGTTCTTGATGAACACGGAGTTCCATGAGTCTGGCCCTGGGGCAGAGTGCATGGGCATGTCATTTATCGCCTGTTCGAAGTCATTTGGCGTCAGGATAACATCGGATAGGCTTGTGTTAATCAAATTTTGTGCCTCTCTCATAAAAAATTCATTTTGATCTTCGACTCTGTCTGGTTAGCGGCTTGCTAAAAACTGAGTCATATTGGGACTTGAGTAGCTCACTCATTTCCTTGCTGTCATCTGTGTAGGACCCATCTTGTTTAAGTATTGGCCCAATACTGGACGTTGTTCTCGACTTTGATTTTGCATAGGAGAAGAAATACTTTGGGTTTCTTTCAATTTCATTTATGGCTTTTAGTTCTTCCCGCGATTCCTGACTCCTATAAGATTCCTTTAGCTTAAGTTCGATGCTTGCTATTTCTCTGACCAGTGTCTCCCTACGCATTTCAGATATATTGACCTCTTTTAGCTGCTCTGTTATTCTTTTCCGTCGCCTGTAAAGGGAGCGCCTGTCTTTCTATTTTACATCTACTCCTCCTTTTTCTTAGAGGAATAAGCCTTGTGCATACATCGAGTGCTTCCCAGGTTCCTGGTACCTGTGGGTCTAGTGCTTCCCAGGTTCCTGGTACCTGTGGGTCTAGTGCTTCCCAGGTTCCTGGTACCTGTGGGTCTAGTGCTTCCCAGGTTCCTGGTACCTGTGGGTCTAGTGCTTCCCAGGTTCCTGGTACCTGTGTGTCTAGTGCTTCCCAGGTTCCTGGTACCTGTGTGTCTAGTGCTTCCCAGGTTCCTGGTACCTGTGGGTCTAGTGCTTTTCAGGTTCCTGGTACCTGTGGGTCTAGTGCTTCCCAGGTTCCTGGTACCTGTGGGTCTAGTGCTTCCCACCTGTACCTGTGGGTCTAGTGCTTCCCAGGTTCCTGGTACCTGTGGTCTACCTGTACCTGTGGGTCTAGTGCTTGCTTCCCAGGTTCCTGGTACCTGTGGGTCTAGTACCTGTGGGTCTAGTGCTTCCCAGGTTCCTGGTACCTGTGGGTCTAGTGCTTCCCGGGTTCCTGGTACCTGTGGGTCTAGTGCTTCCCGGGTTCCTGGTACCTGTGGGTCTAGTGCTTCCCGGGTTCCTGGTACCTGTGGGTCTAGTGCTTCCTGGGTTCCTGGTACCTGTGGGTCTAGTGCTTCCCGGGTTCCTGGTACCTGTGGGTCTAGTGCTTCCCGGGTTCCTGGTACCTGTGGGTCTAGTGCTTCCCGGGTTCCTGGTACCTGTGGGTCTAGTGCTTCCCGGGTTCCTGGCACCTGTGGGTCTAGTGCTTCCCGGGTTCCTGGCACCTGTGGGTCTAGTGCTTCCCGGGTTCCTGGCACCTGTGGGTCTAGTGCTTCCCGGGTTCCTGGCACCTGTGGGTCTAGTGCTTTCCGGGTTCCTGGCCCCTGTGGGTCTAGTGCTTTCCGGGTTCCTGGCCCCTGTGGGTCTAGTGCTTTCCGGGTTCCTGGCCCCTGTGGGTCTAGTGCTTTCCGGGTTCCTGGCCCCTGTGGGTCTAGTGCTTTCCGGGTTCCTGGCCCCTGTGGGTCTAGTGCTTTCCGGGTTCCTGGCCCCTGTGGGTCTAGTGCTTTCCGGGTTCCTGGCCCCTGTGGGTCTAGTGCTTTCCGGGTTCCTGGCCCCTGTGGGTCTAGTGCTTTCCGGGTTCCTGGCCCCTGTGGGTCTAGTGCTTTCCGGGTTCCTGGCCCCTGTGGGTCTAGTGCTTTCCGGGTTCCTGGCCCCTGTGGGTCTAGTGCTTTCCGGGTTCCTGGCCCCTGTGGGTCTAGTGCTTTCCGGGTTCCTGGCCCCTGTGGGTCTAGTGCTTTCCGGGTTCCTGGCCCCTGTGGGTCTAGTGCTTACCGGGTTCCTGGCCCCTGTGGGTCGAGTGCTTCCCAGGTTCCTGGTACCTGTGGATCTAGTGCTTCGTAGGTTCCTGGTACCTACAGGCCTGGTTCCAAAATCTCTTGCTTCACACGGTGATGTCCGAGTTTGATTCCTGGTGAGGGTAGAAACATTGGGCATGTTTCCTTACTCCGTTTATCTATGTTCACCCATCAGTATAAAATGGGTACCTGGATGTTTTTAGACTATTGTGGGTCGCGTCCTGGGACAAAATTGACCTAATTTGCGGGAAATGCTCTGCATAACGAGGGGCTATCTATTTTTCATTGATGTCAGCTAGGCTTGTATGCGTTGTACATGTATTTGTAGAAATAGATATTATTATTATTATTATTATTATTATTATTATTATTATTATTATTGGTCTAGTGTTTCCCAGGTTCCTGGCACCTATGGGTCTAGTGGTTCCCAGACTCTGACTTCTCAGTGGAACATGTTCCGTATTATGCAGTTAGTGTGAAGTGACCAAGACTCTGCAGTGTCCTCCCTTCAGACATGAACAGCAGACTTCTGGCTGTCTTCACGAGAACTGGACAAGTTTCTCCAGTCAGTAGGGAATATTAGCCACCCAGAATAATGCTGGTTAGGGAGGGTTAGCCACCCAGGATAATGCTGGTTAGGGAGGGTTAGCCACCCAGAATAATGTTGGTTAGGGAGGGTTAGCCACCCAGGATAATGCTGGTTAAGGAAGGTTAGCCACCCAGGATCATGCTGGTTAGGGAGGGTTAGCCACCCAGGATAACGCTGGTTAGGGAGGGTTAGCCACCCAGGATAACCCTGGATAGGCAAGGTTAGCCACCCAGGATAACCCAGGGTAGGGAGGGTTAGCCACCCAAGATAACCCAGGGTAGGGAGTGTTAGCTACCCAGAATAACCCAGGGTAGGTAGTGTTAGCCACCCAGGATAACCCAGGGTAGGTAGTGTTAGCCACCCAGGATAACCCAGGGTAGGGTGGGTTAGCCACCCCAGATAACCCAGGGTAGGTAGTGTTAGCCCCCCAGGATGACCCTGGGTAGGGAGGGCTAGCCCCCCAGGATGACCCTGGGTAGGAAGGGCTAGCCCCCCCAGGATGACCCTGGGTAGGAAGGGCTAGCCCCCCCAGGATGACCCTGGGTAGGGAGGGCTAGCCCCCCAGGATGACCCTGGGTAGGGAGGGCTAGCCCCCAGGATGACCCTGGGTAGGGTGGGCTAGCCCCCAGGATGACCCTGGGTAGGGAGGGCTAGCCCCCAGGATGACCCTGGGTAGGGAGGGCTAGCCCCCAGGATGACCCTGGGTAGGGAGGGCTAGCCCCCAGGCTGACTCTGGGTAGGGAGGGCTAGCCCCCCAGGATGACCCTGGGTAGGGAGGGCTAGCCCTCCCCAGGATGACCCTGGGTAGGGAGGGCTAGCCCTCCCCAGGCTGACCCTGGGTTGGGAGGGCTCGCCCTCCCCAGGATGACCCTGGGTAGGGAGGGCTAGCCCTCCCCAGGATGACCCTGGGTAGGGAGGGCTAGCCCTCCCCAGGATGACCCTGGGTAGGGAGGGCTAGCCCTCCCCAGGATGACCCTGGGTCGGGAGGGCTAGCCCTCCCCAGGATGACCCTGGGTAGGGAGGGCTAGCCCTCCCCAGGATGACCCTGGGTAGGGAGGGCTAGCCCCCCCAGGATGACCCTGGGTAAGTAGCCCCCCCCCAGGATGACCCTGGATAGGGAGGGCTAGCCCCCCAGGATGACCCTGGGTAGGGAGGGCTAGCCCCCCAGGATGACCCTGGGTAGGGAGGGCTAGCCCCCCCAGGATGACCCTGGGTAGGGAGGGCTAGCCCCCCCCAGGATGACCCTGGGTAGGGAGGGCTAGCCCCCTCAGGATGACCCAGGGTAGGGAGGGCTAGCCCCCCAGGATGACCCTGGGTAGGGAGGGCTAGCCCCCCCCCAGGATGACCCTGGGTAGGGAGGGCTAGACTCCCCCAGGATGACCCTGGGTAGGGAGGGCTCGCCCCCCTGGATGACCCTGGGTAGGGAGGGCTAGCCCCCCTGGATGACCCTGGGTAGGGAGGGCTAGCCTTCCAGGATGACCCTGGGTAGGGAGGGCTAGCTTCCCTGGATGACCCTGGGTAGGGAGGGCTTGCCTCCCTGGATGACCCTGGGTAGGGAGGGCTTGCCTCCCTGGATGACCCTGGGTAGGGAGGGCTAGCCTCCCTGGATGACCCTGGGTAGGGAGGGCTTGCCTCCCTGGATGACCCTGGGTAGGGAGGGCTAGCCTCCCTGGATGACCCTGGGTAGGGAGGGCTAGCCTCCCTGGATGACCCTGGGTAGGGAGGGCTGGCCTCCCTGGATGACCCTGGGTAGGGAGGGCTGGCCTCCCTGGATGACCCTGGGTAGGGAGGGCTGGCCTCCCTGGATGACCCTGTGTAGGGAGAGCTAGCCTCCCTGGATGACCCTGGGTAGGGAGAGCTAGCCTCCCTGGATGACCCTGGGTAGGGAGAGCTAGCCTCCCTGGATGACCCTGGGTAGGGAGAGCTAGCCTCCCTGGATGACCCTGGGTAGGGAGAGCTAGCCTCCCTGGATGACCCTGTGTAGGGAGAGCTAGCCTCCCTGGATGACCCTGGGTAGGGAGAGCTAGCCTCCCTGGATGACCCTGGGTAGGGAGAGCTAGCCTCCCTGGATGACCCTGGGTAGGGAGAGCTAGCCTCCCTGGATGACCCTGGGTAGGGAGAGCTAGCCTCCCTGGATGACCCTGGGTAGGGAGAGCTAGCCTCCCTGGATGACCCTGGGTAGGGAGAGCTAGCCTCCCTGGATGACCCTGGGTAGGGAGAGCTAGCCTCCCTGGATGACCCTAGCTAGCCTCCCTGGATGACCCTGGGTAGGGAGAGCTAGCCCCCCTGGATGACCCTGGGTAGGGAGAGCTAGCCCCCCTGGATGACCCTGGGTAGGGAGAGCTAGCCCCCCTGGATGACCCTGGGTAGGGAGAGCTAGCCCCCCTGGATGACCCTGGGTAGGGAGAGCTAGCCCCCCTGGATGACCCTGGGTAGGGAGAGCTAGCCCCCCTGGATGACCCTGGGTAGGGAGAGCTAGCCCCCCTGGATGACCCTGGGTAGGGAGAGCTAGCCCCCCTGGATGACCCTGGGTAGGGAGAGCTAGCCCCCCTGGATGACCCTGGGTAGGGAGAGCTAGCCCCCCTGGATGACCCCGGGTAGGGATCGCTAGCCCCCCCTGGATGACCCTGGGTAGGGAGAGCTAGCCCCCCTGGATGACCCTGGGTAGGGAGAGCTAGCCCCCCTGGATGACCCTGGGTAGGGAGAGCTAGCCCCCCTGGATGACCCTGGGTAGGGAGAGCTAGCCCCCCTGGATGACCCTGGGTAGGGAGAGCTAGCCCCCCTGGATGACCCTGGGTAGGGAGAGCTAGCCCCCCTGGATGACCCTGGGTAGGGAGAGCTAGCCCCCCTGGATGACCCTGGGTAGGGAGAGCTAGCCCCCCTGGATGACCCTGGGTAGGGAGAGCTAGCCCCCCTGGATGACCCTGGGTAGGGAGAGCTAGCCCCCCTGGATGACCCTGGGTAGGGAGAGCTAGCCCCCCCTGGATGACCCTGGGTAGGGAGAGCTAGCCCCCTGGATGACCCTGGGTAGGGAGAGCTAGCCCCCCTGGATGACCCTGGGTAGGGAGAGCTAGCCCCCCTGGATGACCCTGGGTAGGGAGGGCTAGCCCCCCTGGATGACCCTGGGTAGGGAGGGCTAGCCCCCCTGGATGACCCTGGGTAGGGAGGGCTAGCCCCCCAGGATGACCCAGGTACCTACTTATTGCTAGGTGAACAAGGACAGCAAGTGTAAGGAAACATAAGTGTTTCTCCCCAGCTGGGGATTGAACCACGGACACTGTGTGTGAGGCGAGAGCGTTGCCTACTGAGCCACCGGCCTTTTTTCTCTATTACGAGAATCACGTAAGAGCATTTTCATGCTAGACGCACTACACGTCACTTGCTAAATTGTATTTGTTCTGTATTTTTCTTTCTTCCAAATTACTATATGTTTTAATAAAAAATAGTGACATTTGGTTAGAAAGAGAAAGTAATGTTAAATACGTTTCCATAATAAAAGTTGTGTTGTGAGCCATCCTGTAGGACACATTAATCACTTATCTTACTAGATTATAGTGGAAAAATGAACATGTTATTAGAAGACGGGATGGAACTTGCGTGCCCGTTAAAGCACACGTCATGCCAGACCCAGTGCAAGTCAAGACTGGTGACATTGTCAGGTTAGGTAACTTAATTTTAACAAAATGTTACTCAATATCCTAAACTATGTTCATTACTTTCTCCCCATATGTAAGTATGCATTAGAAATATTTATTCCATGATTTAAGTAAGTTTAGGTACAGGTACATGCAAGTACAATTATACATAGTAACGTGTAAATTACCCACCAGGATAACCCAAAAAAGTCAGAAAAAGTGACTTATTTCCCATTAGTGTCCTTGTGATATCTTAACCCTTAAACTGTCCAAACGTAGATCTACGTTTTTTCAACATTTGAAAGTATGTAAAAAAAGTAATGTTTTTTTTTTTTTAATTTAAAAAAGTGTAAAAAAAACTTTTATCTACTTTTTTTTTTGTTATTTTTGAAAATATGTAAAAACCATAGATCTACTTTTGGAGCAGTACGCATGTGAACGTAGATCTGCTTGGACAATTTAAGGGTTAATGAGTCTGGCTGTAAGATACAATAGAAATCAGTCATGATTATGAACTTAAAAATTAAGACACTTAAGTATGTAACTCAACTGTAAAAGGAGATAATACAATACGAATAAAGTGAATAAAGTTATGTATTTATATGAGCATTAAATAGACAGGATCAATTTACAGTACTGGGTACACTGATGTTTACTATACACAGACTGTATGCGTTGGTAGGTGGAAAAATAATAAGAGGTTGACTGAGCAGTTGCTGGTGAATATAAAAGTAATGCAACCTAATGTTATATGTAATGGGACTTAATTTTCATGGGTCATGAGGGTGAATGAGTTAATTTAAACTGAATCATTCTGTTATTGCAATTACATTTTTTTTGTTCATGCGGTTAATCTAGTTGATATACCATGTTACTATGCACTGTTAGTTTGTCATTTCATCTTCCTGTTCATCTGCCTCCCAGCATACATAAGGGAAATTACCAATAGACCTCTGGCTGTCTTCAAGAAGGCACTGGACAGGCACCTAAAGTCAGTACCTGACCAACCGGGCTGTGGTTCGTATGTCAGTTTGCGTTCGACCGGCAGTAACAGCCTGGTTGATCAGACCCTGATCCACCATGAGGCCTGGTCTCAGACCGAGCCACAAGGAGAAATTGACCCTTGGAACCCTCTCCAGGTAAACTCCAGGTAATCTGTACTTTACCTTTACTCTTTTAAATTCTTATTGTTATCCACCTCTTTTAAAATGGTATCTATTCTAATGTTTTCTGCACTGCAACTCCCTTCCTTCACCATGCAGACTCGCATCTTCAACACCAGTTTTTATTTCACGAACTCTCTCTAAATTTGCCACAATCCCATCCACAATTTCCAACTTGCTAAATTTTTCCCTGACCACTAGTTTTGGAAGTTAGTTTCAACCCCTTGACAAGTCACTGACTACAGTCCACCGACACAGACACAACTTCAACTCCCAGTTGTCAATGAACTTTACCAGGATTCCTCATTACTTACCTGTTGCTCAATTGAGACCACACTCGCCTCACATACTGAGTGTCTGTGGTTCAGTCCTGGCATGAGTGAAAACAATGGGCATGTTTCCTTACACCTGCTGTCCCTGTTCACTTAGTAGTAAATAGGTACCCGAGTGTTAGTCGACTGGTGTGGGTCTCATCCTGAGAAACAAGATTGAAGAACCCCAATGGAAGTAACACAGTCCTTGATGATACACTGGCCTTCTTGGGCTATACTGGGTAGCTAACCCTCTCCCGGGTTAAAAAATTCCAACAAATCTTATCTTAGCAAGCTGGCAGTTTACTCTTAATGCCCTAGACAGCCACTCATTTCCTACCTTTGTGCTAGGCACAGTACCACATTTTAGAGGTATATTACACCAATTTTCTTAAATCTGTTATAACCAGTCTAAACTTTCATTGCATATCTTCCTCGATTGTCCTCCTGATATCATGGCTTCCTGAACTCCAGCAAACTGTGGTTTCCATAACCAGACAATAGTGGTCACGTCTGTGAAGTCTCCTATTGCTGTAACGAGAGGACAAACTTGGATCCTATTTTTCTTATCCCAGTGATAGAAGTCATGATCCATATACTGTGAAAGTCGTCAATGGAAACTGGTCGAGGACCCCGTTGGAAACGGGTCGAGGACCCCGTTGGAAGCAAGTCACTGACTTTTTTGGGTTATCCTAGTGGGCAGTTTACACTATGTATGATAAATGTATGTACTTGTGTGTACCTGTGGCTAAAATAACTTGCATACCATCACCAACATGAAGGGTGTTTGTCTTTCCTCAAGCACTCCATGGTTGTTGCTGCATAACATGTCCCACACTGATCCTAGAGCATGGTACTGGAGTTACTTTCCAAAGCACATTCACTCTTAACCACTCTTATTATGTCTAGGTTTAAGTAGTTATTATGTACTAGGATTATTGTGCCCAAAATGCCCCAGCATGATAGTGACTTTCTTTGTACTTACCAAACCAAAATTGTAATTACACATTGTAACCTTTACAAAGAAATAAAATCTTTATTCTTTACTCTTTCTGATCTTCAGTTTAATGCTCTTCCTCTCCACCACCGAGCAGCTGTTTCCTTTCATGTTAGTGTTTTCATGACTCCTCTTTTTCTTTCACTTGCTGCATCTCTTAGCTTCCTCCAGCTTCACCTGATGACACACTCCTGAGAAGACATTCGGATTTTTAGATTTATTCCCACATGATAGTGTTTGTGCAGTGATGGGTGACATTTGGTTGTGCATGCAGAAAGCACATAGTTATGCAGAGCATTTCAAGCAACCTTAAGCCTAACTTATGACTACAATGGCAATAATAATTAATGAATGAATGAAGCTATAGAAAGGGAGGAGAATGATTTCTTGTATTTATTTATTTATTTATTTATTTAAAAATTTGAGCACACATACAGAGGTACAAAACATACAGATAAGAGCAGCATGCCAAAGCCACTTATACTATGCATAGCATTACGGGCTGGCTTAAAATTAACTTAAGATGAACTAAGCAATGATGACATCAGTGATAAAACTTTAATGTAAACAGATTACTATTAACCCTTTCAGGGTCGAGAGGCCCTCTCCTAAACTTGTTCTCAGGGTCGAAATTTTTTTGAAAAAAATTATTTTTTCTTATGAAATGATAGAGAATCTTTTCCCGATCATAATGACACCAAAAATATGAAATTTGATGGAAAACTTATGGAATTATGCTCTCGCGAAGTTAGTGGTCTCGACGATGTTTATGCATCGGCGGTTTCGCCCACTTTGAGCCCTATTTTCGGCCAATTCCTGTGTACTAGTCGACAGAAATCATATTTATTTCGCTAGAACTCCATTTTTTCTATCGAATGAGTACAAGAAACCACCCATTTACCAATTTCAACTATCCAGTAAAGTGGTTAGAAATTGGCAATTTTGCCAATTTCACACAGTTTTCAGTGGATGCCAATTTCCAAATAGGGTCCAGAATAAACAAGACAGACATTCCTGGCACTAAAATATCAAGTTCTCTGTTCATTAGTCACATCCCCAGGCCCCTCATACATTTCTTTTGCTTTCCACTTTGAATTTTTATTTTCACAAAAATTAGAAGAATTACTGTTATGCAGACTACTGTATTAATGTAGAAATGGTATAAATAATATCAGCACACTTGTGAAAGAATATTAGACTCACCAGTTGACGTGTATTGGACGCTTGGCATGATTTGTTTACTTTTGAACTTTGGTAAAAATCGAACATTTCTGCTACTTTGAGCTCAATTTCAAGGTACTTATCATTGTGAAACCAATCAAAATCATCTCAATTTCTGTAATATGTCTTCCATTCTATAAAATGAGACCAGGAAAACTAGAATACAACCATAAATGCCATACAAAAATACAGTGCAAATTCACTGTTTTAATCCAAAAACAAGGTCAAAGCTTTTTTCTCATTACGCACTATGTGCTGCAGGATTTTTTTTATACTGCGCACAGTGACCACATAGACCCATTCTTTCATATGTAGGCCTACCAGCTTTCTCTCGCTAGATTTGAAGGGGCTAGAATTTAGGCGTACTAGTACTTCAATAACCCTGGTGCCTAAGCCGTACTAGTACGTCGGAAACCCTGAAAGGGTTAATACACTAGTAAAGGCTTCACTCTGAAATCCCCCACTAGCATTAGCACAGAACATGAACGTCAGCCTGTCTTTCATAGGCTTGTGTCCTGGCAGTGCCTTTTCCTCCTGAGTAATGTAGGTCCTCTTTGGCATTTTCTTCCAAAAGAGGCCTGTTTCGTCACAATTGAACACTTGTTCAGGTTTCAGTCCTTCAGCCTCTATGTACTCCTTGAATTCCTGCACATATTTTTCAGCCGCTTTGTTGTCAGAACTGGCAGCCTCACCATGCCTTACCACACTGTGTATGCCACTACAGTTCTTAAATCTCTCAAACCAACCTTTGCTGGCCTTAAATTCACTCGCATCACCACTAGTTGCAAGAATTTTCTTTACCAGATCGTCGTGCAACTGCCTAGCCTTTTCACAAATAATCGACATCATAAGACTATCTCTTGCTAATTGTTTCTCGTTTATCCACACCAATAATAACTTCTCAACATCTTCAAGTACTGGTGATCTCATTTTTGTCAGCATAGTTACTCCCTTTGCAACAACAGCGTCCTTGATTTCCTTTTTCTTGGCCATGATGGAAGCTATGGTTGTACGGGATTTGTTATACATCCTGGTCAGTTCGGTTATACGTATGCCACTTTCATATTGTTCAATGATGTTTTTCTTAAATTCAATCGCATTTCTCACCTCCTTTACCAAAGGCTTGGCACTAGGAGCTTGCTTTGGAGCCATGGTAGCTTATTTAGTAGTTGCAAGCACTAAAATGAATGGAATATTATGAAATATTTCGTATGAGCAAGTGAGGGGACTGTCGCTCACTGGTAAACAATGCTACACTGGCTGGGAAGCAAGGCGGGGGCAGCTCAGAGAGTGAGTACGTGTCCCGGACGAATGACTATTCGCGAGTCAATCTACGATTAGCGAGCCAATGTTTTGACGAAAATATCGTTACGATTTCTGAAAATTACGACTATCGAGCCTTACGATTATCGAGGGACCACTATACTTTGATTTATGGCATTTGTTTCTGGTACAGGAAGGTCCTGCTTTACAGTACAGTAGGGCCCCACTTGTACGGCAGGTTAGATTCCAGGCTACCGCCGTAAAGCGGAAATCGCCATAAAGTGGAACGCCCTTTTTTCCACTTATAAATGCATATAAATACTAGATAACAGGTTTACACTAACATATATTAAGTTAGCAATAGAACCAGGCATTAAAAAACAACAAAGTAAAA
This sequence comes from Cherax quadricarinatus, assembly GCF_038502225.1. NCBI lineage: Eukaryota > Metazoa > Arthropoda > Malacostraca > Decapoda > Parastacidae > Cherax > Cherax quadricarinatus. Next base: position 32,585,002 of record NC_091334.1, read on the forward strand.
TACACATATAGTACACTCATTACTTACCCTAAAATATTTGTAGTCTTAATCAGTGGTGAGACGAGTAGTATTTATTGTAAGAAATAAAGTGTGGTATGTATGGTAGTCAGCCGGGCTACCATACCAGGCCGCCCCATCCACACATAATATTCTATTACATTTAAGTGTCCCAGAACGATAAAATGCATATACAGTTCACTCGTTACTTACCTTAAAATATTTGTAGCCTTAATGTAGGGTCAGGGGTGAGTAAATGAGATAAAACAAATAAATTAGAGGGAGAGAGAATGAGTACATGAGGGAGGACAGGCGCAGAGCTACGTAAACAAACCAGGCAAACGCAAGTTTTGTAAACAGACCAGGTGTATATGTCTGGTTTGTGTACAAGTTACATTGTGTACAAGTTGTCTCTACATTGATACTGTAGAATAAATAAATAAAGAACACTCCCATTCCCATGTAACACCATTTTTAGAAGAAATGACGCTCTGAGTGAAGGCAGTGGAAATTAGTCACACTGACTTTTTTGGGTTATCCTAGGTACTTTACACTTATGCTGCTATGTATGATAATCTATGTAACTATTTGTGTATACCTGAACAAACTTACTTACATACGAAAGGAATAATTTTCTACAGTTACCTCCAGTAACACATTTTCTCTTAAGTTGGACTAGAGAGAGTGTTATTCTTGCCGTCACTCACACAAGTTGTCTGGCTACCATATCTCATGTTTATTCTACTGTGGGGTGTATTTATCATCTTTATATGTTATGTATCGTATTTATTGTATAATTTTGAAAAAATATCATAGATGGATTATTGAAAATTCGTATATTAATGTAATATGCGACATTTAATGACTCGATGATTATTTTTAGTATCATCATTGCTAATATGGTGTCTTGAGACAAAAGACTCTCCTACTGATTTTAATGTGAACCTGCATGCCAGCACAGTGTGTAAGTTTATTTAGGTACAGGTATTACCTGGAGTTTACCTGGAGAGAGTTTCGGGGGTCAACGCCCCCGTGGCCCGGTCTGTGACCAGGCCTCCTGGTGGATCAGGTATACATAAGTATAATTATCAGAGTACATGTATATATAATATATGAAATAACTTTTATAAACGCTTGAAATTTTGGAGTTTCCAGACATAATGGAGTAACTTAGTGCATACTGATCTCACGGAGAATGTAAACAAACCAGGTGGGGCACGGTGACCGTATTAGAAAGTCAGGTGGGGGGAGCCGTGTAGAGAGTTTTGATTATAATTCGAAATGTCTGTATTAGCGGAACACCGTTAAGCAAAACGCTGTAAAGCGGGGCCCTACTGTACTTTGGTTTATGGCATTTGTTTCTGGTACAGGAGGGTCCTGCTTTACAGTTCTTCGGCATATGGCATTTCACCAATAGTGGTTTCCAGTTATGACCATTCTTCATTTATTTAGACTTCCTACATTAAATATATTAACCATTTACTATTAGCTAAGGACGAAAATATTTTAAAATAGTGTGTACTCTATATGTATTTTTTTAGGCCTAGCTCGATTGGTCACTTAATAAATGTTAGTGTAAACATGTTATCAGATTTTTATATGCATTTAAAAGTGAGAAAAGGCTATTTTACTTTACACTGATATTTGCTTTACAGCAGTAGCCTGGAACCTAACTTGCTGTATAAGTGGTGCCCTCCTGTATTGTGCTTACATGTTTTGTTACAACTTTCGAGTATAATTGCCTGAGTCCAATGTCATTGTTACATTGTAATGTTTTGAACATGTGGATTGAATTATAGCATGTATAAATTATGTTTATATCTAGTAAGTAGAGTTTGTGATAGTTTCAAGAGGTGCCTCCTGTTCAATTATAATTGGTTTGAGGTGTGTAGCTCAAGTGAATTTCCAGGTTCCTTAAGTGAGGTATGGGTAGATGAGGGAAAAGTAGTGTTAGGAATGCGGATTGAGGAACATAAAAAGCAAATTTTAGAAAGTATCCCAATTACCTTTGATGAATTTCAAGTCTTTCTACTCCTGGGGCCCGGCCGCGGGCCAGGCTCATCTGATGCTGGCCTGATCAGCCGTGCTGTCTTAGAGACTTACACTGATGTGTGTTGGATATGGCCACTAAATTTTAGTTTGTAGTCTGTTATCAGGCTTAGGAATTTTTGAGTAGCAGTTATTCTAATGTGTAATTGTGAAGATGGTGTCTTCCTAAAAGACAATGTATTTTTCATATTGAGGATGTTTGTTGATAATTATGTGAACCTTTTTTAAATTTGCAGTGGAACCTCTACTTGTGAGTTTAATCCATTCCATGACCTTGCTCGCAACTGGATTTGCTCATTTGCAGAGTCAATTTTCCTCATTTAAATTAATTGAAATGCGATTAATCCATTCCAGTGTAATTCTGTACTTCATTAATTTTGCTGATATCAACTCTCTGGCTTATTTATCTATCTCACTTCATCTAATATGACATAATAAGCAATATAAATAACATAGAAAGCTGATATATACTCTGAAATGAATAAAATTTGTAATTCATGTAGTGGTATGGGCGGTGTCGGCGGTGGACAAGAGTTTGTCTGGAGACCGGACAAAATACTTCTTGAATAATTTCGCTAATATCATCTATATGGCTTATTTATCTATCACAGTTCATCTAATATGACATAGCAATACAGATAACATAGAAACCTGATATATACAGCAGGGCCCCGCTTTATGGCGTTCCGCTAATACGGTCGTTTCAAATTGACCAAAACTTTATACGGCTCCCCAACCTGGCTTTCTAATACGGTCACCATGCCCCACCCGGTTTGTTTACATTCTGTGAGATCCATAAGCTATTTCATATTTTATATATACTCTGATAATTATACTTGTGTATACCTGTACCTAAATAAACTTACTGTGCTGGCATGCAGGTACACATTAAAATCAGTAAGAGTGTCTTATGTCTTGAGGCACCATATTAGTAATGATGATGATAACGATAATAATAATCACCGAGTCACATTAAATGTCATATATTACGTTAATATACATATTTTCATTAATCCATCTATGATGGGTAACTGTAGAAAATTATTCCTTTCGTATGTAAGTTTATTCAGGTATATACAAATACAGTTACATAGATTATCATACATAGCAGCATATGTGTAGAGAACCTAGGATAACCCAAAAAAGTCTGTGTGACTTATTTCCATTGCCTTCACTCAGAGCGTCATTTCTTCTAAAAATGGTGTTACATGAGAATGGAAGTGTTCACGCATCGCATACCGTATAATCCGCATACCGCTCGCTTTTTTCGCAAAAATTTTGCCTCGCATACCGCCCAAAAACCCGCTCACCGCTCTTCGTCCGAGACGCGTCCAATGTGCGGCCTGAGCCACGCTCACATGTTCCGCCGGTGGCATTGTTTACCAGCCAGCCTCCGCGGTAACATCCAAGCATACAATCGGAACATTTCGTATTATTACAGTGTTTTTGGTGATTTTTTCTGGAAAATAAGTGACCATGGGCCCCAAGAAAGCTTCTAGTGCCAACCCTACAGCAATAAGGGTGAGAATTACTATAGAGATGAAGAAAAAGATCATTGATAAGTATGAAAGTGGAGTGCGTGTCTCCGAGCTGGCCAGGTTGTATAATAAACCCCAATCAACCATCGCTACTATTGGTGGTACAGCTGCTGCTGCTGTGCTGTACCACCGTCAGCTGCTGCTGCACTGTCAGCTGCTGCTGCTGTACCACCACCTGTCAGCTGCTGCTGCTGCTGCTGCTGTTGTACCACCTGTCAGCTGCTGCTGCTGCTGTAGTACCTGTAGCATCGTCTGCTGCTGCTGTAGCATCGTCTGCTGCTGCTGTAGCATCGTCTGCTGCTGCTGTAGCATCGTCTGCTGCTGCTGTAGCATCGTCTGCTGCTGCTGTAGCATCGTCTGCTGCTGCTGTAGCATCGTCTGCTGCTGCTGTAGCATCGTCTGCTGCTGCTGTAGCATCGTCTGCTGCTGCTGTAGCATCGTCTGCTGCTGCTGTAGCATCGTCTGCTGCTGCTGTAGCATCGTCTGCTGCTGCTGTAGCATCGTCTGCTGCTGCTGTAGCATCGTCTGCTGCTGCTGTAGCATCGTCTGCTGCTGCTGTAGCATCGTCTGCTGCTGCTGTAGCATCGTCTGCTGCTGCTGTAGCATCGTCTGCTGCTGCTGTAGCATCGTCTGCTGCTGCTGTAGCATCGTCTGCTGCTGCTGTAGCATCGTCTGTTGCTGCTGTACCACCGTCAGCTGCTGCTGCTGCTGTAGCACCGTTGTTGGTGTGGCTTATTGAGAATACCAAGAAACAATTAACCCCAGAGGATTTGCCACCCAGGATAACCCAAAAAAGTCAGTGTCATCGAAGACTGTCTAACTTATTTCCATTGGGGTCCTTAATCTTGTCTCCCAGGATGCAACCCACACCAGTCGACTAACACCCAGGTGAACAGGGAAAAATGCCTGGAACTAGTGCTCATATTGGTGAATTTAAAGCCAGCAAAGGTTGGTTTGAGAGATTTAAGAATCGTAGTGGCATACACAGTGTGATAAGGCCTGTTCTGGAAGAAAATGCCAAACAGGACCTACAGTACTCAGGAGGAAAAGGCACTCCCAGGACACAGTGTCTCATCAGTCATTGCTGCATCTTCAATAAAGGTAAGTGTCATTTATTCTTCATTTAGTAGAGTAGTACATGCACAATATATATTGTGCATGTACTACTCTACTATTGTGCATGTATCCTTCTCTTTGTGTGTAGGAAAATGTATATTTCATGTGGTAAAAATTTTTTTTTCATACTTTTGGGTGTCTTGCACGGATTAATTTGATTTCCATTATTTCTTATGGGGAAAATTCATTCGCATACCGAACATTTCGCATAACAATCAGCCCTCTTGCACGGATTAAAGTCGCTACCCTACAGATTTAAATGCTCTCCATGTCATTCTACTTTGATCCATTCTCTCTAAATGACCAAACCACCTCAACAACCCCTCTTCTGCCCTCTGACTAATACTACTTTTATTAACTCCTCACCTAAGAAGAAGAAAATTATTATACATATTATTATTATATATTTATTATTATTATTATCACAATATAAATAATTTGTAATTTTTATTCACACAAAAGAATATAAGATTTACTGTTATGCCTTATTGCAATAATTGTATAAATAATGTCAACTCTTTCATGACTGCATATTGGAATGGGCAGTGACATCATTTGTTTACTCTTGAACATTGCTACAACAATCTAAAATTTCTCCTACGTTGACCTCAATTTCAAGGTACTTTTCATCGTGAAAGCAATCAAAATCATATCTACTTCTGTAATATATCATCCATTCTATCAAATGACACCAAAACAATGAGAATACAACCATAAAATCCATACGAAAATACCGCTAAGGGGTGGCTAATTGCTGAGAAGTGAACTCCATTATTTATGCTCCAATTTCTTTCAGTTTTAGTTTAAGTTAAGAAGCATCTTTCCATCATACATTGCCCAAGTTTCAATAAGATAGTCCAACAAACAAACGAAATCCAATTCCCTAGATCAAGAGCAAGAGCCCCTCACCAGCGTCAAGGAACCTCCCTTGAGGTCTGCTCGCTTATGGAAATTTTGCTTGCGTATGGAAGCAAAAAATCGACCCATCGACTGCTCGTATTTGAAAAAACTCGCACATGGATGCGCTCGCAAGTAGAGGTTCCACTGTATTTGCTGTAGTGTTTACTGACGACATCTGGATCTAATGTTGAGAAAATTATGTCGTCAGAAAAGCATACAGATACTGGGTGGCATTAAGTAGGCTATTGATGTATGTAAATGACAAAAAGAAGAGTGCCCAGAAAAATATAAGATAAAATAAGACTTGTTCAAGTGTTTCACCCGGAATGTTATCCACTATCCACCCAGGATAACCCAAGAGTTAGTGCGTAATCGAGAACTGTCTCTTATTTCTATTGTGGGCCTTGAATCTTGTACGCCAGGATGCAACCTACACCAGTCCACTAACATTGTGTGTGTGTGTAAATACTGCTACAGTCGACTTGCTCTCCCCATCTTTTTTTTGATTGTAAATACCCTCTGTTGTTTTGTATTGGCTTGCCCATATGAGTATTAGTGCTTTAATATTCTGTACTGAGCTTCGTTACTTAAATTAAACATTATCTGTAGTCATTAAATTAAAGTATTAATGCCACTTCCTGTAAAAATTGTATCTGATTTGGCTGGACTTTAAATCATTTCATATTATCATGTATCATGCTTCTACACGTAATCTACTATTATGTGGATAACTGTATCTCATAAATGTATAACCTGTGACCCTATCAAACTATTTTTTTTTTTTTTAATTACATTACCTAATAGAATACTCCATTCTCTTGACTGCAAAGTAACTTGTCTAAAAATCTGCACTACAAATCATTGATTTTACTTGATTTGATTGGATTATATTATACATTGTTATGCTACAAATTTGTACAACTATAATGCTTCTTATTTGAAATACTCATTTGTACTTCATATTGTAATTTGTGTACTGTAATTTTTACCACTGAATATATCATTGTTTAGTTAATCTTAAGCCTGCTCATAATGCTCTGCATACAAGGGACTTTTGGCATGTACACCCAATCACTATACATATTTCTTTGTACAACTATGTATCATGTCCAAAAAAAAAAAATAAATTGTGTAAATGTTGGTAATCTTCCTTACAATTAATGTCTCTCTTAATGTCTTGGTATACACACAAGTGCAATGTTTATTATGGTCTGTTAGTGTTAAGTTATATGTTGTCTGAAGTGCTCAGTATGGCTCGGGATGTTTCCTGGCTACTATTAAATGTCTCGTGGCTCTGTTGGTAAAGCACTCGACTCGCTTTCTGAGTGTCCATGGTTCGATACCTGGTACAGGTGGAAATGTTGGGTATGTTTCCTTAAACCTACTTCCCTGTTAACCTAGCATTAAGTAGGTACTTGGGTGTTAGTTGACTGGTGTGGGTGGCATCCTGGGGGTGGTAGTATATCTTAGGGCTGAGCTTCAAAATGAGTTGATGTAGGATAACTGCTCTTAACCTGTAAAAGTGTTAGCCAGTCTTGTTAGTGTCTCGTGGATCTCGTGGGAATAATATTTAATGTTCCCTTCAAAGGTTGTGCCTTGATACTTGTCAAGGGCTCTTGATCCAGTGAATTAGAGCTCCCTTTCTCTGATCAAAGTTAATACCTCTAGTGTCCCTGGTGTTGTGTGGTCTACTGGTTACTTTGTGCTTCCTAATTAATGCTGTAATAGTTTTGTGGCATTGTCCTTCAGTTTATGACCCTTATGGGCTTAGAGCTTCACAATAAACAATAATACTCTTATTCTGTTGTTCCTTATGGGTCAAATTTTAGAATTTTAATTCCAAGATGTTACTTTTGTAAATATTAAATTAATGTAGTGTAGCTGCTGGCTTGTAATTCATAATGGGTAAATATTAATTAATGTAGTTACAGTAGTATACTTCATTTTTTTTTTTACATGTTTTACAAGGTTAGGTTAAGGTTGCTAACTTTATTTACAAGTTAAGAGCTGTTACTTACATCAGCTTGTTTGAAAGCATTTTTATTGTTATGAGACATACACAAGTAGGGAACGGTATGAAGTTGGAGCCATCTGTGGGCCAGCAATTTCACTGACTCACGAAATCGTAATGCCATGATTGCAAACAAACCATACCACGGGGGTTTGAACCCGTGGTATGGTTTGCCAGCAATTTCATTTAATCAGTTGATTTTATTTCGTTGATGTCATTATGTTGTACAAAGATGTTCCAGACTTGAGCCGTCCTAGGAATAAATGATCTTAGATGAAGTGATGTTGTGGAGAAGATTACAATCAAAGTGAAGTTGCTGCCCGTCTTGTTGTGTGGCTCGCTTCTCGCTGTCCTCAGAGCGGAGGCCTAGTGTGGTACTTTGATCTTGTATATAACAGTAAGGTCGGTTTAGAAAGACACGTAAGCAAACACTGACATATTTATTAGAAAACGTTTTGGTCTGGGACCTTGATTACAGAAATGATCAAGGACCAAAATGTTTTCTAATAAATATGTCAGTGTTTGCTTACGTGTCTTTCTAAACCAGCTTGTTGGTATTTATTACCAAGGTTTATACCAACAGTAAGGTCACCCACATCTCTCGTGTGTTGAAGGCTCTGCTGATGTAACAGATCTGTCCAGGCTGGGTCCAGGACAGAGATGAGGCATCTTGCTCTCCTCTCTATTCTTTCCAGAAGTTGCAGATGGGATGGTTTTAAGTCATGGATTTTTTATTTTATAAGTCTTGGATTATTTAGTCCACGGGTTTAGTCTTTATAATTGTTTAAGCACTAACCTTCGCTAATGTGACAGGTGAATGTGAATGTTATTTACCAGTGTACTAAGACATGTGTTGACTGTTTAGTAACACTGTGGACCAGTGATGGTTGTATTGTGGACCACCGGTGGTCCATGTGTTGACTATGTTTAGTTACACTGTGGACCAGTGATGGTTGTATTGTGGACCACCGGTGGTCCATGGATCTTGCTTTAAGAAGCACTGCTGAGGTGTTCTAAATAAATACTGCAGTAACCATACAATACAGTAGTCATACATTACTGCAGTAGACATACAGTACTGTGTGTGTGTGGGGGGGGGGATGGGGTATGGGTATGGGTGTGTGGGGGGGGTTGGTGGGGGTGGTTGGTGCCAGTGTTGTGTGTAATAATAAGTCTTGTGTTGCAGGAGCAGTTTGATCAACAGCAAGCATTAATTGGTCTTGTGTTGCAGGAGCAGTTTGATCAACAGCAAGCATTAATTGGTCTTGTGTTGCAGGAACAGTTTGATCAACAGCAAGCATTAATTGGTCTTGTGTTGCAGGAACAGTTTGATCAACAGCAAGCATTAATTGGTCAACTGAAGGACATGATTAAGAAGAAAGAGACAGTACTTGACTCACGGGGCAAGGAAGTTGAGGTGAGTTACAGTACTTGACTCACGGGGTAAGGAAGTTGAGGTGAGTTACAGTACTTGACTCACGGGGCAAGGAAGTTGAGGTGAGTTACAGTACTTGACTCACGGGGCAAGGAAGTTGAGGTGAGTTACAGTACTTGACTCACGGGGTAAGGAAGTTGAGGTGAGTTACAGTACTTGACTCATGGGGTAAGGAAGTTGAGGTGAGTTACAGTACTTGACTCGTGGGGTAAGGAAGTTGAGGTGAGTTACAGTACTTGACTCGTGGGGCAAGGAAGTTGAGGTGAGTTACAGTACTTGACTCGTGGGGCAAGGAAGTTGAGGTGAGTTACAGTACTTGACTCACGGGGCAAGGAAGTTGAGGTGAGTTACAGTACTTGACTCACGGGGCAAGGAAGTTGAGGTGAGTTACAGTACTTGACTCACGGGGTAAGGAAGTTGAGGTGAGTTACAGTACTTGACTCATGGGGTAAGGAAGTTGAGGTGAGTTACAGTACTTGACTCGTGGGGTAAGGAAGTTGAGGTGAGTTACAGTACTTGACTCACGGGGCAAGGAAGTTGAGGTGAGTTACAGTACTTGACTCACGGGGTAAGGAAGTTGAGGTGAGTTACAGTACTTGACTCACGGGGCAAGGAAGTTGAGGTGAGTTACAGTACTTGACTCACGGGGTAAGGAAGTTGAGGTGAGTTACAGTACTTGACTCACGGGGTAAGGAAGTTGAGGTGAGTTACAGTACTTGACTCACGGGGTAAGGAAGTTGAGGTGAGTTACAGTACTTGACTCGTGGGGTAAGGAAGTTGAGGTGAGTTACAGTACTTGACTCACGGGGTAAGGAAGTTGAGGTGAGTTACAGTACTTGACTCACGGGGTAAGGAAGTTGAGGTGAGTTACAGTACTTGACTCACGGGGTAAGGAAGTTGAGGTGAGTTACAGTACTTGACTTGTGGGGCAAGGAAGTTGAGGTGAGTTACAGTACTTGACTTGTGGGGCAAGGAAGATGAGGTGAGTTACAGTACTTGACTCGTGGGGCAAGGAAGTTGAGGTGAGTTACAGTACTTGACTTGTGGGGCAAGGAAGTTGAGGTGAGTTACAGTACTTGACTTGTGGGGCAAGGAAGTTGAGGTGAGTTACAGTACTTGACTCACGGGGCAAGGAAGTTGAGGTGAGTTACAGTACTTGACTCACGGGGTAAGGAAGTTGAGGTGAGTTACAGTACTTGACTCACGGGGTAAGGAAGTTGAGGTGAGTTACAGTACTTGACTCACGGGGTAAGGAAGTTGAGGTGAGTTACAGTACTTGACTCACGGGGTAAGGAAGTTGAGATGAGTTACAGTACTTGACTCGTGGGGTAAGGAAGTTGAGGTGAGTTACAGTACTTGACTCACGGGGTAAGGAAGTTGAGGTGAGTTACAGTACTTGACTCACGGGGTAAGGAAGTTGAGGTGAGTTACAGTACTTGACTCACGGGGTAAGGAAGTTGAGGTGAGTTACAGTACTTGACTCGTGGGGCAAGGAAGTTGAGGTGAGTTACAGTACTTGACTCACGGGGTAAGGAAGTTGAGGTGAGTTACAGTACTTGACTCGTGGGGTAAGGAAGTTGAGGTGAGTTACAGTACTTGACTCACGGGGTAAGGAAGTTGAGGTGAGTTACAGTACTTGACTCACGGGGTAAGGAAGTTGAGGTGAGTTACAGTACTTGACTCGTGGGGCAAGGAAGTTGAGGTGAGTTACAGTACTTGACTCACGGGGTAAGGAAGTTGAGGTGAGTTACAGTACTTGACTCACGGGGTAAGGAAGTTGAGGTGAGTTACAGTACTTGACTCGTGGGGCAAGGAAGTTGAGGTGAGTTACAGTACTTGACTCACGGGGTAAGGAAGTTGAGGTGAGTTACAGTACTTGACTCGTGGGGTAAGGAAGTTGAGGTGAGTTACAGTACTTGACTCACGGGGTAAGGAAGTTGAGGTGAGTTACAGTACTTGACTCACGGGGTAAGGAAGTTGAGGTGAGTTACAGTCACGGGGTAAGGAAGTTGAGGTGAGTTACAGTACTTGACTCGTGGGGTAAGGAAGTTGAGGTGAGTTACAGTACTTGACTCACGGGGTAAGGAAGTTGAGGTGAGTTACAGTACTTGACTCACGGGGTAAGGAAGTTGAGGTGAGTTACAGTACTTGACTCGTGGGGCAAGGAAGTTGAGGTGAGTTACAGTACTTGACTCACGGGGTAAGGAAGTTGAGGTGAGTTACAGTACTTGACTCGTGGGGCAAGGAAGTTGAGGTGAGTTACAGTACTTGACTCGTGGGGCAAGGAAGTTGAGGCGAGTTACAGTACTTGACTCGTGGGGCAAGGAAGTTGAGGCGAGTTACAGTACTTGACTCGTTGGGCAAGGAAGTTGAGGTGAGTTACAGTATTTGACTCGTGGGGCAAGGAAGTTGAGGTGAGTTACAGTACTTGACTCGTGGGGCAAGGAAGTTGAGGTGAGTTACAGTACTTGACTCACGGGGCAAGGAAGTTGAGGTGAGTTACAGTACTTGACTCGTGGGGCAAGGAAGTTGAGGTGAGTTACAGTACTTGACTCACGGGGTAAGGAAGTTGAGGTGAGTTACAGTACTTGACTCGTGGGGTAAGGAAGTTGAGGTGAGTTACAGTACTTGACTCACGGGGTAAGGAAGTTGAGGTGAGTTACAGTACTTGACTCACGGGGTAAGGAAGTTGAGGTGAGTTACAGTACTTGACTCGTGGGGCAAGGAAGTTGAGGTGAGTTACAGTACTTGACTCACGGGGTAAGGAAGTTGAGGTGAGTTACAGTACTTGACTCGTGGGGCAAGGAAGTTGAGGTGAGTTACAGTACTTGACTCGTGGGGCAAGGAAGTTGAGGCGAGTTACAGTACTTGACTCGTGGGGCAAGGAAGTTGAGGCGAGTTACAGTACTTGACTCGTTGGGCAAGGAAGTTGAGGTGAGTTACAGTATTTGACTCGTGGGGCAAGGAAGTTGAGGTGAGTTACAGTACTTGACTCGTGGGGCAAGGAAGTTGAGGTGAGTTACAGTACTTGACTCACGGGGCAAGGAAGTTGAGGTGAGTTACAGTACTTGACTCGTGGGGTAAGGAAGTTGAGGTGAGTTACAGTACTTGACTCACGGGGCAAGGAAGTTGAGGTGAGTTACAGTACTTGACTCACGGGGCAAGGAAGTTGAGGTGAGTTACAGTACTTGACTCGTGGGGCAAGGAAGTTGAGGTGAGTTACAGTACTTGACTCACGGGGTAAGGAAGTTGAGGTGAGTTACAGTACTTGACTCACGGGGTAAGGAAGTTGAGGTGAGTTACAGTACTTGACTCACGGGGTAAGGAAGTTGAGGTGAGTTACAGTACTTGACTCGTGGGGCAAGGAAGTTGAGGTGAGTTCACCTCTGCCAACTTTCTAACCTAACTTTCCCTTCCATGGGAACACTTGCTGCTGCTGCATCTGTTCTCTCTCATATCTCTCATATCTCTTTTTTTTCTCTCTCTTTTCTCTTTCTTTCACACACTAGTGTGATCCAGGAGGGTGGGGGGAGGGGGAGGGTGGGGGGAGGGGGAGGGTGGGGGGAGGGGGAAGGATACAGCTCCTGTTCCATGGTCACTGTGTCCCTTACATGTTTAGCACTTCATAATATAATAGTTTAACATTATTGCAGCACACCAATTGTCTCTCACCAAGGTAATTATAATGATAATTATAATAGAAGGGATTGGGGTTACTGCAGAAGACCAGAACCTGACCTGCTGTATAAGTAGGGCCTTACAGAAGCCCAGAACCTAACCTGCTGTAAGCAAGGCCCTACGGAAGTCCAAAACCAAACTTGCTGTATAAGTAGGGCCCTACAGAAGTCCAGAACCTAACCTGCTGTATAAGTGGGGCCCTACAGAAGTCCAAAACCAAACCTGCTGTATAAGTAGGGCCCTACAGAAGCCCAGAACCTAACCTGCTGTATAAGTGGGGCCTGCCTGTTTTTTATATTTTTTTCCTTTCGTAGTCCAAACTTATGATCAACCAGTGGAAGCCCTAAGATTCTGGAAGTTGTGTAATTCCCGTGTAGCGGAAATATTTGATTTTCGTCCAATATTCCACTTGATGGGAAAGGCCCACTATGTCCCTTAGTTTGTTTTATAGATATGATTCATTTATTGGGATGCTGTAAACCATGAACAATCTCTCCTGGTTATATTTTATCTGAGAAACAAACTAAATCTTCTATTTTTGTGTGAATGAGCAGTCAAAGCGGAAAGCAAGTTTAATATGAGAGGCCTCGGGACGTTACTGATGAACAGAGTAGATGATGTTTTAGTGCCAGGGAATGTCTACATTGTTTATTATGAACTCTATTTTTAAATTGGCATACGTATTTGTAATTTTGTTTGCTATTGATCAAATTACCGAATTCTGATTACAGTGGAACCTTGGTTTTTGTTTGCCCTGGTTTTCGTCAAATTCGGTTTTTGATGACACTTCTTCGTCAAAATTTTGTCCCAGTTTTCGTTCATCACCTCGGTTTTCGTCGGTCTGCCATACCGAACGTGTCCACCTGCCCGCGCCCACACAAAGCATCCCACGCATTGAGTCAGTCTGGGTTCGTTTCTCGTCGAGAGAGCATTACTCTGTGCATTCATCCAAAACATTTCATAATAATCCATTGTTTTTTATTCTTGTTTATTGAGTGCAACTGCTAAATAAGCCACCATGGGGCCAAAGAAAGTTCCAAGTACCATTCCTTTGATAAAGAAGGCGAGAAATACAATAGAATTGAAGAAAGAACTTGTAGCAACTGAAGAGCTGCAACACCTTCAACTGGAACAGCAACAGATTGCAGCTGAGGAAATTGCTTCAGAGGAGGAGGAAGAGGAAGAGAGAGGGGAGAACATGTGTTCTTCACTGATTAAGGATATGTGTACAAAGTGGAGTGAGTTGCATATCCAAAACATTGCTGGGACATATAAATACTTTGTTTATATTCCAAGACAATAGTAAATGTCCACTGTCAGTGTGTTTGTGATAATTTGGGTACAATTTCAGTACCTAATACTAGTGTCAGAACGAAGATTGGTTATGAAATGACAAGAACTACTATGAAAATAATATGAAATAATATGAAAAATAGAAAAAAAGGTATATCAGCAACACTTCTGCAAGCGGCAGGACTCCATGTTGCTGGCACATGAGCATCCAGTGCCAACTTCTTGGCCTCGTATCTCGGTAAGTACTGACCCTAATTTTTTTTTATTCTAAAACACTTAAAAAATGTGCCCTTTTTTTCTATGATTTTTTTTTTTTTTTCAAAATATTGGGGCGCTGCGTGAGTGAATGTATATATGTTTGGACGTTTAAGGGTTAAAAAACAAAGAAAGGAAGTAACCCTGGAAAAGAATTTGGTACTTGAAGTCATTATGAAGGGAGATTCCCCTTCTAAACAATAGTACACCTCCATCCTCTCATCTCATAACTCATCAGTAAGTCTTCAATAAAGGTAAGTGTCATTTTAGTATTGTTTATTCTGCATGTCTCATTGTTTTCTGTGTAGGGAAATGTATATTTCGTGCTAAAAAATTATTTTGTTTAATACTTTTGGGTGTTTGGAACGGATTGGATTTCCACTATTTCGTATGGGGAAAATTAATTCGGATTAAGTCAGATTCGGTATAAGACACGCTCTGGAATGGATTAATTACATTAACCGGGGGTCCACTGTACATGAAATGAAGGAATGGCAGACAAGGACAGGGACAGCACAGGTTGAGAGAATTGTTCAGTATTAAATCAGCAGATGTAGCAAATGTATGGAATAGGAAGTAAGTTATTGAAAGTGGTGAAATGTTTTTACGAGGATAGTGAGGCTCAGGTTAGAGTATGTAGGAGAGAGGGGGATTATTTCCCAGTAAAAGTAGGCCTTGGACAGGACTGTGTGATGTTACCATGGTTGTTCAGTATACAGTGGACCCCTGCATAACGATTACCTCCGAATGCGACCAATTATGTAAGTGTATTTATGTAAGTGCGTTTGTACGTGTATGTTTGGGGGTCTGAAATGGACTAATCTACTTCACAATATTTCTTATGGGAACAAATTCGGTCAGTACTGGCACCTGAACATACTTCTGGAGTGAAAAAATATCGTTACCGGGGGTCCACTGTATTTATAGACGGAGTAGTAAGAGAAGCGAATGCTTGGGTGTTGGCAAGAGGTGTGGGGTTAAAAGATAAAGAATGTAACACAAAGTGGGAGTTGTCACAGTTGCTCTTTGCTGATGACACTGTGCTTTTGGGAGATTCTGAAGAGAAATTGCAGAGGTTGGTTGATGAGTTTGGTAGGGTATGTAAAAGAAGGAAGTTATTTATATTATTATTTTTTTTATCATCACACTGGCCGATTCCCACCAAGGCAGGGTGGCCTAAAAAAGAAAAACTTTCACCATCATTCACTCCATCACTGTCTTGCCAGTTTTTAAACTGCAACATTAACACCCCTCCTTCAGAGTGCAGGCACTGTACTTCCCATCTCCAGGACTCAAGACCGGCCTGCTGGTTTCCCTGAACCCCTTCATAAATGTTACTTTGCTCACACTCCAACAGCACGTCAAGTATTAAAAACCATTTGTCTCCATTCACTCCTATCAAACACGCTCACGCATGCCTGCTGGAAGTCCAAGCCCCTCGCACACAAAACATCCTTTACCCCCTCCCTCCAACCTTTCCTAGGCCGACCCCTACCCCGCCTTCCTTCCACTACAGACTGATACACTCTTGAAGTCACTGTTTCGCTTCATTCTCTCTACATGTCCGAACCACCTCAACAACCCTTCCTCAGCCCTCTGGACAACAGTTTTTGTAATCCCGCACCTCCTCCTAACTTCCAAACTACGAATTCTCTGCATTATATTCACACCACGCATTGCCCTCAGACATGACATCTCCACTGCCTCCAGCCTTCTCCTCGCTGCAACATTCATCACCCATGCTTCACACCCATATAAGAGCGTTGGTAAAACTATACTCTCATACATTCCCCTCTTTGCCTCCAAGGACAAAGTTCTTTGTCTCCACAGACTCCTAAGTGCACCACTCACCCTTTTCACCTCATCAATTCTATGATTCACCTCATCTTTTATAGACCCATCCGCTGACACGTCTACTCCCAAATATCTGAATACATTCACCTCCTCCACACTCTCTCCCTCCAATCTGATATCCAATCTTTCATCACCTAATCTTTTTGTTATCCTCATAACCTTACTCTTTCTTGTATTCACTTTTAATTTTCTTCTTTTGCACACCCTACCAAATTCATCCACCAATCTCTGCAACTTCTTTTCAGAATCTCCCAAGAGCACAATGTCATCAACAAAGAGCAACTGTGACAACTCCCACTTTGTGTGATTGTTTATCTTTTAACTCCACGCCTCTTGCCAAGACCCTCGCATTTACTTCTCTTACAACCCCATCTATAAATATATTGAACAACCATGGGACATCACACATCCTTGTCTAAGGCCTACTTTTACTGGGAAATAATTTCCCTCTTTCCTACATACTCTAACTTGAGCCTCACTATCCTTGTAAAAACTCTTCACTGCTTTCAGTAACCTACCTCCTACACCATACACCTGCAATGTGAATATAGAAAAGAGTAAGGTGATGAGGATGACAAAAAATTAGGTAATGGAAGTTTGGATATCAGATTGAAGGGAGAGTGTATGGAGGAGGTGAATGTGTTCAGATATTTAGGAGTGGATGTGTCAGCAGATATGTCTATGAAGGATGAGGTGAATCATAAAATTGACTAGGGAAAAAAGGTGAGTGGTGCACTGAGGAGTCTGTGGAGACAAAGAACTTTATCCATGAAAGCAAAGGGGGGAATGTATGAAAGTATAGTTATACCAATGCTCTTGTATGGGTATGAGGCATGGGTTGTGAATGTTGCAACAAGGAGAAGGCTGGATGCAGTGGAGATATCATGTCTGAGGGCAATGTGTGGTGTGAATATAATGCAGAGAATTTGTAGTTTGGAGATTAGGAGGTGTGGGATTACCAATACTACTATCCAGAGGGCTGAGGTGGGGTTATTGAGATGGTTAGGACATGTAGAGAGGATAGAATGGAATAAAATGACTTTGAGAGTATACAATTCTGTAGTGGAGGGAAGATGGCATAGGGAAGATTGGAGGGAGGGGGTAAAGGAGGTTTTGTGTGCGAGGGGCTTGGACTTCCAGCAAGCATGCTTGAGTGTTAGACAGGAGCGAATTGAGACAAATGGATTTTAGGACTTGGCATGCTGTTGGAGTGTAAGGTAACATTTATGAAGGGATTCAAGGAAACCGGCAGGTCGGACTTGAGTCCTGGAGATGTTAAGTACAGTGTCTGTACTCTGAAGGAGGGGTGTTAATGTTGCAGTTTTATAAATATAGTGTAAGCATGCCTCTGGCGTGGGTGTGTGGAACGGATTAATTGGATTTACATTATTTCTTATGGGAAATATTGTTTCAGTTTTCATCGAATTAGGTTTTCATCAGATTTTAGGAAAAGTTTTTTTATGCTGCTGAGGGGCTCTTGATCCAAGGAATTGAACCTGTTCCAGTTGCTTGACTCACATTTCCCCAGGCACTGCTTGATCCCTACAGGTTTGGTGCTTCCCAGTGAATGTAAAACTAGTAGTAGTCAGGCTTCCTACATTTTGTTTCATAAGAATACTATTCAGGTCTCCGTGTGTTGTAAGAGGCAACTAAAATGCCGTGAGCAAGGTGCTAGTAACTCCCCTCTTCTGTATAAAATACTAAATGTAAAAAGAATATGTTGCATTTTTCTTTTTAGTTCACTCTGCCTTGGTGGGATATGGCTGGTTCGTTGAAAAAAAAAATTTGGTACATTTGTGAACCTCATTGATTGCTTGTGATGAATGAACATAGTACAGCCTCTCCTCACTTAACAACGGAGTTCCATTTCTAAGACGACGTCGTTAAATGAATTTGTCACTAAGTGAGGAGCATGTTATAACAGTAGTGAGTTTGTGTCAACCATCTTTGATATTGTTTTAATGTCACATTTGCACCATTTATAACATTTCTGGTATATTTTTAAATGTTAATACAGTAGTGTACTGTATATTGAAATAAACAGAATAGAGAAAATCAGCTCTAATATACATTATTTAGGTATGAATGCTGGTTAGAGAGCCCATCCTAAGTCCGAGGCATCGCTAAATGAGTATGTCGCTAAGTGAGGAGAGACTGTATTGATTTACCAATAAAAATTAAATTTTTTGCAATGGCAAATTTGCATGTGACTCGCATAAAATGATTGCAGCTTATATTAATGTTTTGTATGGTATAGATAAATACCTGTCATATAATTTTTTTTTTAACAGGACTATGCTGCTAGATTGGCAAAAATCAAACCTCGCCTGGGAAGAGTGGGTGCTAAGAGGAAACCAGTGCTTCCAGAGAGAGTCGAGCCTCTGGGTTCATCAGAGGACAGTTTGTCGGGACTTGAAACAGTGGATGTGAGCAGTGAAGCCAGGGTCCATGGTGTTGTGGAGGAGAAGCAAGTAGAAGAGAAGAGGTTACCCTCGTCTGAAAGTAGCAGCAGAGCCAAGATACTGCTCATGAGGAAACAACTGGAGGAAAACCGACTCAAATTTGAGCTCCAGCAGAAGGAGAACGCAGAGAAACGTGCAGCCATGGAGGAGATGAAGTCCAGAATCGAACGACTACGAACGGAAGTTGAGCAACGAGATACTGTAATACAGTCGCTACAGGAGGGTAGGGGAGCCATCTCTGAAGAATCAATCACACAAAAACTCTACCAACAAATCATTTATAAAGACAACACCGTTTTGGAGTTGACGCAAAAAAATAACCGGCTAGAAGAAATAATTCAAGAGTTGCGTGAATGTCTGAGTGAAAAAGACAGAGTGATTGAGTCGCGTACTGAGGCAGTTGCTCTCGTCGCCAAAGCTCAGGATGAGAAGAGCTTGAAAACACTAGAGGAGCTAGAGGAAGTTAGATACCAAATGAAGAAGATGCAAGAAGATTTCATTGTAAAAGAGCAGGAATTTGTTTCTGAGAAAGAGTGTTTGACAAAGGAATTAAAAGAGAAAGTTAAAAAGATAACTCAACTGGAAGACAATGGCCGCCGACTGGAGAATCTCCGCTTCGAGTTGAGCACTCGTAATGCCGAGCTGCAGGAGAAGATTGTCACCTTGCAAACTGACACTAAGACCTTGAGAAGCCAGTCGGAATGTGATAGAAAATCAGCGGAAGAGAAAGATTCTATTCTTCAAGACCTCAAACACAAACTTGTAAAAGCTGAAGCTCATGGCCAGAAAAAACTGAATGCACTCGAAAAACAATTGCGAAATATAAAGGAAGATGGTAATGCTGGGGAACAAATTGTAATGCTTCAAAACTCTATAGCAGAGCTGGAAGAGGAGAAAGGGAACCTTCAATTAAAGTTAGTTGATTTTGATGATCTCAAAGCTGCTAATGAAAAGCTGACAGTTTCTAGAAATAAATTAGAGGATAAAATAAAGCAGCTCAATAATGACTTAGACTCACAGTTAAGTGCTATCACCCTTCTGGAGACCGAAAAAATCAAACTGGTTGAGGGCACCAACGAACGGGAAAACCGAATATTTGATCTGGAGTCTGAGTTAGCTGGTGCTAAAACAAATCTGGCGGAAATCAGTCAAGCTAAAGTCACCCTTGAGCTTCGACTCTGTGAGGTGGAAGAACAGAGAGACATAGCAGAGAAAGCCAGAATAGAGCTTGAAAATCAGGTAGTTGATTGTAAGCAGGCACCAGTGGAACAGTTAATGGCAGAGAAGGGAAGTTTAGAAGAATCATTACAGAGTGCCATGAAAGAAAAGGATGAGTGGGAGACCAAATACCTAAGTCAGATGACAGCCGTGCAGGAGTGTGAAGACAAAATGACAGCAGCTTTACAAGAAAAGGAAACAAAGGTTCGAGAATGTAAGCGCCTCATGAACATTCTTACAGATAAAGAAAATACAATCACAACTCTCTCCATCAAACTTGATAAGCATGATGATATTGTGGCTGGTCTTGAGACCCAGTTGAAGGTGGTAAATGAAACACTGGAAGAGAAGAAGGTGGAACTAGAGGAAGTGAGTGAGAAATATCATCGAGAGATTGAGAAAGCCGGTGAAGCATTCAGGTCTGTAGAAGAGTTGGAGTGTAAGGTATCAGAGGTGTCATTGGCATTACACTCGCAAGAAGCAGAGGCTGCATTGGTTAATGAAACGCTTCAAAGCTTAAACAGAACTGTAAATGAAAAGAACATAACCATTCAGAATCTTGTGGGTGAGGTTTCACATTTACAGGACCAACTCAAATCTAAAGACAAGTCGCTCACTGATCACATAAACATGCTTGAACAAATGGAATCACAAATAAGCACTCTGGAGAGTAAGATTGAAGAGTTGCAGAAATCAGTGTTACACAAAGATGAACAATTGACTTTGAAAAATGAAGCAGTTGATAAATTGGAAAAAGAGCTTAAGAATATTACCAAGCAACTAGAAACAACAAAAGTGTCATATGAATCAGAATTGAATATTGTCTTGGATATGTTGAGTGACTACAAGAACCAAGTGGAAGCCTCTAGTATGGAGTTGGAAACTAAAGTGCAGGAAATACACAATAACCAAATAGTGATTTCAAAATATGAACAAGAAATCTGTGAAAAGAATTTAGCAATGGATGAACTTCAAAATAATTATAGTAGTTTAGAAGGGAAAATAACTGACCTTAACCTGTGTGTTTCTGGGAAGGAAGAAGCTTTGCTGAAGCTTGAGAGAGAGCTGGAAGAGTCATCATCATTTATAGAAAAGCTTAATGTACAGCAAACTGCTCTGGAACAAAAACTACATCATTTACATAATGAAAATGAGACATTGGCTAAATCTAAATCCATTTTAGAAGAGGAGATGAGTGAAGTAAAGTCATTACTTCATCAAAAAGATGAGCATTTATTACATTTGAATTCAGAGTATATTTCTAAATCTAACCAGCAGAGTCAAGATATTGAAATGCTGAAACAGGCACTTGCAGAGAAGGAGCAACAAGTGCAGGCAAGAGAAACATCAGCCGGAAGCCTCGCAAGCGAGGTGAAAAGTAAGGCTTTAGAAGCAGAGAATTGGAAAGCTGAAGCCTTAGAAAAGAGTGAACGCCTCTCAGAAATTACACTGGAGTTTGAGCGGGTTCAGCTCCAGGTGGAGAATAATAATGCTGTGATAAGGGATTTGAGAGGTGAGCTGACACAGAGTCGGGAAGTTCTTGTTTATACCCAAGAGCAACTCTCTCATGCCCAGAATCACTTAGCTGAAATTCAGGAAAAGTTTTTGCAACAAGAGACTGAACTTGAGCAGTCTCGAGGCCAGTTAAGCGAAACACAGGTTCTGTTGACACAGGTACAGGAGCAGTTGGACAAAACCAAAGAAGAACTAAGTACAGCCCAAAGTAACATAGAAAAAAATAATCATGAATATAAAAAAGTTACCACTTTGGTGTCCCAGTATGAAGAGCAACTGCAGATGAAAGCAACCGACCTTGAAACAGTGGAGAAAGAAATAGCCAGTCAGCAAGAGAGCAGCACGAAGGAAATGGAATCATTGAGAACAGAAATGCAGAACTTGCAGTCAGAAGTTGCCAGGCTGCAACATGAACTGCAGACTAGTCGAGAGTATACTGAGAATTTGGAAATTGGTTCATCCAATATACAAGAATGGGCTACTGAATTGCAGAGCGAGTTGGAAACTGCAAAAGCCAGCCAGGATTCTGCCTACAGAGATCTCATTGAAGTTAAAGATGAACTTAGAGCTAGAGGAAAGGAAATAGAGCACCTGCAACAAGCTTTAGAAGAGGAGCAAGAGAGAGCTCAAACTTTGCAAAATCAACTGGCTCATGCTGTTTCCTCTCAGCAGCAGCAACAGCAGAGAGCAGACTCACTCCAAATAGAGCTGACAGAAGCACTCACACTCCACCAAATGGCTGACTTGTCACACACACACCAGCAAGATGTGTCTTGTTTGGACAGTGATCTGTTGTCCACATCTCAGGCAGATGACGAGCTGCACACACAGCCTAATTTATTGCAAGTGCAAAATCAGGCTGAAATTATTACTCAGCTGAATGCCAGTATTGAAAGCCTGAATTCACAAATTAAATTAAAAGATGAAGAAATTAAGGTCTTAGAAATGAATGTTATTGAGCATAAAAATGTGGCAGCTGAAACTGAAAAGTCTTTAAAGGAGAGCATCGAAGGACAGAAGCAACTGCAAGATCAAGTCAAGCAATTAACTGAAGAGTCTCAGCTTGCAAATGTCTCGCACACAACAAGTGGTCAAGATAATTTAGCTGAACACGCAGTGACACAAGATAAAACGCGGTTTCTGGAAGAAGAATGTGATAGTCTACGTGCCAATGCCAACACATTAAAGCAACAACTGCAAGAGGCACGACAGACAATCACACAACTTCAAACATCACTGGCCACCCAGACACACACCACTGCAGCAGCATCGTCTGTTTGGGAAGACTGGGGTGAAGTGGACCTGGGAACACCAGAGCCCAAAGAAATGCCCAGCCTGGAAAATTCGCTGGTAAGTAACCTTCGAAAGTCGTTAGCAGACAAAGATGAAATGTTGATGATGATTCAAGACCAACTTAAAGAAGCGCTGCAACAGATTAACACCATTAATGAAGAGAAGAAAGTTTTGGAACAGAAGAAAAAATCTGCTGAAGCTGACTACAATCAACAGAAGCAGAAGTGGGAAGATGATCAGAAAAATTTGCTTGACATGAAGAAGAAGATGGAGGACATGGTGTCAATGCAGAACAGTTTAGAACTAGAGAGACAAAGATTATCAACCCTTGAAGAGGAGCTTAGTAAGAAGCAACAAAATAGTGAATTATTGCAACAACAGTTGGTCCCTCCGACCTATCAGCCACAGGAGAAACTACAACAGTTAGGTGAATCAAGTTATTGGCCAAGCCAGGAATATACACCAGGAGCCTGGCTACACAGTGAACATGCACCAGGAGTCTGGTCACCAGGTGAACACACACCTGGAGGCTGGCCACACAGTGAACATGCACCAGGAGTCTGGTCACCAGGTGAACACACACCTGGAGGCTGGCCAGCCAGTGAGGACACATCTGGAATTTGGCCAAGTACTGAGCAACAGGCAATTGGAACACCACAAACAGTTCACTTGTCACAAGCTGCAGCACCAACTGTAAGCCAAGCCTCTGCAACTGATACATCACCTCCAGCTTTTTGGAACCAGCCAGAGGAGGCGCCTTTCACTTTCTTAGATAAAACACAACAAAGAAGTGAAAAAGATCCAGTTAGTTGGTTTGATGAACATCAGTCAGAACCTGAAATGTTGGCAAAATCTATGGAACCTGTTGGTGAACCAGTGCCTGATCAACCTCTGGGAGAATTGCTTCAGCAGCAGGAGCAGTTAAAAGAGCAGGAGCAGTTAAAAGAGCAGGAACCATTACAACAGCAGGAACAGTTACAGCAGCAGCAGGAACTGGCGGAAGATGAATCAGCGAGTTACGATGAGCTGAAATACAAACTTGCATGGTATGAGGAACAGTGGGCAAATTGGACTGGCCATTACACACAGTTGCAGGTTAGTTACCAAGAAGCAGAGCAGCAAATATCTCAGCTGACACAGCAACTACAAGAAGTACAAGGCACTAAGGTCAATGAAGACAATCCACCACAATCATCCACTGATGCTATTACTGAAAGTAAAGTACGACTACAAGAAGAAGAGATCCTGGAGCTGCAGAACAAACTGTGTGTGGTTGAAACAGCTCACCAGCACCTGAAGAATGAGCATCACAACCTTCAGCAACAAATGGGTCACTTAAGTGAGCTAGAAGGAGAGCTGGAAACGCTAACAAGGTCTGCGCCAAATAAGGATCGTTTGGAGGAAGCTGAAGCTGAGGTGGATCGCCTCCGAGGCTTTGAAACACAAGTCTATGAATTGCAAAGTCAAGTGCAAGCTCTGCAACATCAGGTAAATAAATTCAAGACCCTTGTCATGTCTCACTCGCATTTTGATTTTGTAGTAATATTATGTAGTAATATGTATCTTTATATGTGTATGCCTCTAGACTGTTGTATTCTGAGCACCTCTGCAAAAACAGTGATAATGTGCGAGTGTGGTGAAAGTGTTGAATGATGATGAAAGTATTTTCTTTTTGGGGATTTTCTTTCTTTTTTGGGTCACCCTGCCTCGGTGGGAGACGGCCGACTTGTTGAAAAAAAAAAAAAATTATGGTAGTGACAGTTTTAAGAATACAGGTGACAATACTGTGGCTGCAGAACTTCACCACTGACCCACAATTTAGAGAGGAACTTGCATGATATTTAGGTTAGTCTTTGAACTTGATAATGGTTCAGCATGGACCAGAATATGATGGTCCAGCATGGACCAGAATATAAAGTTTTCTCTCCAAATTTTGGTTTGAAAATTTTACAGTACTGTGTTTGTTAATTGATGTGTAATGCTGTTTGGTTTTTTAACATCATCAATCTCCCAACAAAGAAGGAAACACTTTGACTGTCATTAATTCAATCACTGTCTTGCCCAAAGGGCAAGACATGAGCCTTTGAACCACAACGTCCTCTCCCCCTCTTTCAAAGTGCTGGCACTGTATTTCCCACCTCCAGGACTCAAGTCTGGCTAACTAGTTTTCCTGGAAACCTTTGATAAATGTTACCTTGCTGACACTCCAACAGCATGTCAAGTCATGAAAACCACTTGCCTTCCCTCCTGTCTAACATCTTCACACAAGTCTGTTAGATGTCCAAGCCCATAGCACTTAAAGCCTTATATTCTACCCCTCTAACATTTTCTAAGGACAATCCCTACCCTTCCTTCCCTCCATCCCAGATTTATACACTCTCCTAGTCATTGTATTTTTTTTTTTTTATGGCCTTCCCAAATGCTCAGTATTCTGAATAATACTTTTGAACTCCTCATCTCCTCCTAGTCTCCAAATTCTGAATTCTCTGCATAATATTCACCCTAACACTACCCTCAAACATATCTATACTGCCTCTAGTCTCCTCACTACAACATTTGAAACCCATGCTTCTCACCCATAAAAGTGTTTGTACCACTATACTCTGGTACATCCACCTTTTTGCTTTCATGGATAGTTCTTTACCTCCACAAAGGCCTCAGTGCACCACCCACTTTTTCCTTTCATCAATTTTGTGGCTCATTTCCATCTCTCAATAGACCTATCTGCTGATAAGTCCCTGTTCAAATATATGAACACCTTTGCCACAGCCATACTCCCTCCCTCCAGTCTGATGTCCAATCTTTCATTGCCTATATTTTTAATGCTCTCATCACATTGTTTACTAAGTCACTTTTAACACTTTCAGGGTCGAGAGGCCCTCTCCTAAACTTGTTCTCAGGGTTGAAAATTTTTCGGGGAAAATTTTTTTTTTTTCTTGTGAAATGATAGAGAATCTTTTCCCGATCATAATGACACCAAAAGTATGAAATTTGATGGAAAACTTAAGGAATTACGCTCTTGCAAAGTTAGCGGTCTCGACGATGTTTATGCATCGGCGATTTCGCCCACTTTGAGCCCTATTTTCGGCCAATTTCAGTGTACTAGTCGACAAAAATCATTTCTATTTCGCTAGAACTCCATTTTTTCTATCAAATGAGTACAAGAAACCACCCATTTACCGATTTCAAGTATCCAATAAAGTGGTCAGAAATTGGCAATTTTGCCAATTTCCAAATAGGGTCCAGAATAAGCAAAACAGACATTCCTGGCACTAAAATAACATTTTCTCTGTTCATTAGTCACATCCCCAGGCCCCTCTTGCATCTCTTTTGCTTTCCACTTTCAATTTTTATTCTCACAAAAAAATAGAAGATTTACTGTTATGCAGACTACTGCATTAGTGTAGAAATGGTGAAAGAATATTAGACTCGCCAGTTGATGAGTATTGGACGCTTGGCCTGATTTGTTTACTTTCGAAATTTGGAAAAAATCAAACATTTCTGCTACTTTGAGCTCAATTTCAAGGTACTTTTCATTATGATTCCAATAAAAATCATCTCAATTTCTGTAATATGTCTTCCATTCTAGAAAATGAGACCAGGAAAGCTAGAATACAACCATAAATACCATACAAAAATACACTGCAAAGTCGTTGTTTTAACGATTTCAGGGTCAACAGGTCCTCTCCCAGACTTGTTCTCAGGTCGACAAATTTAAAAAAAAAAATTATTTCTTATGAAAAGATAGAGAATCTTTTCCCGATCATAATGACACCAAAAGTATGAAATTTGATGGAAAACTTACGGAATTATGCTCTCGCGAAGTTAACGGTCTCGACGATGTTTACGCATCGGTGATTTTGCCACTTTGAGCCCTATTTTCGGTTAATTTCATTGTACTAGTCGACAAAAATCATAACTATTTTGCTAGAACTCCATTTTTTCTATCGAATGACTACAAGAAACCACCCATTTACCGATTTCAACTATCCAATAAAGTGGTCAGAATTTAGCAATTTTGCCAATTTCACACAAATTTCAAAAGATGCCAATTTCCAAATAGTCCAGAATAAACAAGAAAGACATTCCTGGCACTAAAATAACATTTCCTCTGTTAATTAGTCACGTCCCCACACATCTCTTACATTCTTTTGTTTTCCACTTTGAATTTTTATTCTCACAAAAAATAGAAGATTTACTATTATGCAGACTACTGCATTAGTGTAGAAATGGTATAAATAACATCAGCACACTTGTGAAAGAATATTAGACTCACCAGTTGACGTGTATTGGACGCGTAGCATGATTTGTTTACTTTTGAACTTTGGCAAAAATCGAAGATTTCTGCTACTTTGAGCTCAGTTTCAAGGTACTTTTCATTGTAAAACCAATCAAAATCATTTCAATTTTTGTAATATGTCTTCCATTCTATAAAATGAGACCAGGAAAACTAGAATACCATCATAAATACCATACGAAAATACAGTGCAAAGTCGCTGTTTTAAACCAAAAACACTGTCAAAGTTTTTTTTTCTCATTACGCACTGTGTGCTGCAGGATTTTTTTTAGACTGTGCACACTGACCACATAGACCCATTCTTTCATATGTAGGCCTACCAGCTTTCTCTCACTAAATTTGAGGGCGCTGGAATTTATGCGTACTAGTACGTCAAAAACCCTGGTGCATAAGCCGTTCTTGTACATCAGAAACCCTGAAAGGGTTAAATCAAGAACACGGTCAGTTTTTTTTTTCTCATTATGCACTGTGTGCTGCAGGATTTTTTTTTATACTGTGCATACTGACCACATTGACTCATTCTTTTATATGTAGGCCTACCAGCTTTCTCTCACTAGATTTGAAGGCGGTAGAATTTAGGAGTTCTGGTACGTCAATAACCCTGGTGCGTAAGCCGTGCTAGTAGTCAGAAACCCTGAAAGGCTTAATTTCCTTTGTTTATATACCCTCCCAAACTTATTTACCAAACTTTGCAGCTTCTCTTCTGAATCTCCCAAAAGAACTGTTATTGGCAAAAAGCAACTGTAACAACTCCCACTCTGTACCTGATTCATTGTTTTTCAATCCCACACCTACCTCTTAACACCCTAGTATTTACTTCCTTGATAATCCCATCTATAAATATTTTAAAGATCCATGGTGACATTACACCTCCCTGTCTAAGGCCTACTTTTACTGGAAAATAATAATCTTTCTCCTACATACCCTAACCTGAGCCTCGCTACCCACATAAAAATTCTTTACCTCTCTAACTACCACCTATTCTATGCACTTGCAACATGTGCCACATTGCTCCTCTATCATGATTTTTCTAAGTCCATAAATACTGTGAAAGGTTCCTTACCTTTATTTAAATATTGTTCACTTACATTCTTCAATGTAAACACTTGTCTACACATCCCCTATGCCCTCCTAAAACCTTCTTGTTCATTTGCACTCCTACTCTCTTACCCTTAATTCTTTCATTAATAACTTTACCATACAGTTTACCTGGTATACTCAACAGGCTTATTTTCCTATATTTCTTCATTGTCTTTTATCCCCTTTTATTCTGTTTATAAAGGAACTATGCATACTTTCTTCCAATCCCTCAATACCTTCCCTCCTTTCATGCATATATTGAACAAATGCACACCATCCACACCAAAACTAGATCCCCACTTGCTTTTTAACATTTCTGTCTTAATCCCACCTGTCCCAGCTTTTACCCTCTTTCATTCTGCCCACTGCCTCACACACCTCTCCCACATACATCTAACTCTTCCTAATGCCTAAAAGCTGTTATACCTCCCTGGCCAATGCAAGAAATTGCAGCCTCCATCTTCACAGTAGCTCCACTTTCCCATCTAATATTTCCTCTCTTGATTTTAACCCTTTCAGGGTCCGTGCCGTAGATCTAGGGCTTTACGTTGAGGGTCCAAACCGTAGATCTATGCCATGAGCTCAGCTCACTCTGATGAGCTGTGAGCAGTAAATTTGAACCTAGATATGAGAGAACATCTATGTGGTATGTGTGCACCACATAAAACAAATCCTGCAGCACACAGTGCATAATAAGAGAAAAAACTGAGACTGTAATTTTCTATTAAAACAGCAACTTTGCAGTGTTTTTTAGTATGTTTTTTACAGTTGTATTTGCGATTTCTTGGTCTCATTTGATAGAATGGAAGATATATTACAGAAATAGAGATGATTTTGATTGGTTTTAGTAATGGAAATGGGTTGAAACTGAGCTTAAAGTAGTGGAAATGTTAAATTTTTGCCGATGTTCAAGAGTAAACAAATGATCCCACACATCTAATACACGCCAGCTGGTGGGTCTAATATACGTTCACAAATGTGGTGATATTATTTATACAATTATTACAGTATTACATAACAGTAAATTTTCTATTTTTTGGTTTGAATAAAAATTCATTATGTGAATTAAAAATCAAAATGGAATTAATTTGTAAAGACTGAAAACATAACTAATGAACAGAGGAAATGTTAGTTTAATGCCAGGAATGCCTGCATTGTTTATTCTGAACCCTATTTTGAAATTGGAATATTTTGAACTTTGCACTAAATTGGGCAAGTTACCAATTTCCGATCACTTTATTTTGTAGTTGAAACAGTTGATTTGGTGATTTCTTGTGCTCAGTCGCTAGAATAGAAGTAATGCTAGTGAAATAGCTAAGCATTTGATCAACTGGAATAAAGTAATTGGCCTAAAATGGGAGTCAGTCAGCAAAATTGCCGATGCGGAAATATCGCTGACACATCAAAATTCGCAAGAGCACAATTTCGTCAATTTTCCATCAAATTTTGTACTTTTTGTTTTATTACCTTCAGAAAAAGATTCTCTACCATTTCATAAGAAAAAATAACAAAAATATTTTTTTAAAAATCTTGGACACTGGTGCACACTTCGAAATTTGGCCTCTGGACCCTGAAAGGGTTAAGTTATAAGGTCATATGTTCCCTAAGCTTTTTCAACTTACTGGTCTTACTCCAAAACTTTTTTTTATTCTCAGTAAAATGTGTGTATAACACCTCTCCCACTACCTTATTAACTTTACTCTCACACTTCATCACTCTTTAATCTCTTCGTCTTCATATACTCCATCCTTTTGTACTTCGCTTCTACATTGTTAAGAAATGCTTGTGTATATGTGATTTACAGGGGTCAAGTCACAGCTCCTGGCCCCCAACTCTTAACTGGTTGGTATTAGGTTTACTCTCCTGACTTCAAGAGCCAGGAGAGAGAGATGCAGCTGACTGGCAAATCTTCGAGTCAGCTGCATCAGTGATCAATAATGGTAGAACGAACCATCAACACATGTTTTTATATGTAATGCCTCAATCGTATCATGACTTCATTACAGATATTACCATGGATACTGTTTCATATTTTTTTTTTTTTTTTTTAAAAATTTAGCCAGTCAAACTTGGGGGGAATGGGGGCATCCTTGACACCTGAGTGTAATGCAGTTAAATAAAATTTATAAACTGTATTATGTCAAAACCCATAGTGTTCAAAGCCGTACTATGCAAGGTATTACTGTATATGCATTTTTTAGACCGAACTCTATTACATACTTGCTTAATATACGATAGTGTAAATATATCAGGCTTTTATATATACAGTGGACCCCCGGTTAAAGATATTTTTTCACTCCAGAAGTATGTTCAGGTGCCAGTACTGACCGAATTTGTTCCCATAAGAAATATTGTGAAGTAGATTAGTCCATTTCAGACCCCCAAACATACATGTACAAACTCACTCACATAAATACACTTACATAATTGGTCGCATTCGGAGGTAATCGTTATGCGGGGGTCCACTGTATTTGAAAGTGAAAAAAAGCTATATAATTTTAGTGATTTTAGCTTTACAGCAGCAGCCCAGAAGTTAACCTGCTGTATCAACGTTGTCCTCCTCTAACTGATGACTACACGTGGGTTTTCAATAGGTTCTTTTGTTTGTCCACTTTCAATAGTTTTTTCCATTTCATGCTTGTGCAGTATTGTCAATTTGTTTATGGCAAGTGGTGCCATGTAACTTTTATGTTGGGTGTGGCATCCAGAGTGTTGGGGTTTTGTCAGCTCCCGTCTCTGAGTGGTCATCCATTACTGCGAGGAATGTCTGTACCACCATGTGTGTCTAGTGACACACCCTGTGTGTCTAGTGACACACCCTGTGTGTCTAGTGACACACCCTGTGTGTCTAGTGACACACCCTGTGTGTCTAGTGACACACCCTGTGTGTCTAGTGACACACCCTGTGTGTCTAGTGACACACCCTGTGTGTCTAGTGACACACCCTGTGTGTGTGTAGTGACACACCCTGTGTGTGTGTAGTGACACACCCTGTGTGTGTAGTGACACCCTGTGTGTGTAGTGACACACCCTGTGTGTATAGTGACACACCCTGTGTGTGTGTGTGTATAGTGACACACCCTGTGTGTGTAGTGACACACCCTGTGTGTGTGTAGTGACACACCCTGTGTGTCTAGTGACACACCGTGTGTGTCTAGTGACACACCCTGTGTGTGTGTAGACACACCCTGTGTGTGTGTAGACACACCCTGTGTGTGTGTAGACACACCCTGTGTGTGTGTAGACACACCCTGTGTGTGTGTAGACACACCCTGTGTGTGTGTAGACACACCCTGTGTGTGTGTAGACACACCCTGTGTGTGTGTAGACACACCCTGTGTGTCTAGTGACACACCCTGTGTGTCTAGTGACACACCCTGTGTGTCTAGTGACACACCCTGTGTGTCTAGTGACACACCCCGTGTGTCTAGTGACACACCCCGTGTGTCTAGTGACACACCCCGTGTGTCTAGTGACACACCCCGTGTGTCTAGTGACACACCCCGTGTGTCTAGTGACACACCCCGTGTGTCTAGTGACACACCCCGTGTGTCTAGTGACACACCCCGTGTGTCTAGTGACACACCCTGTGTGCCTAGTGACACACCCTGTGTGCCTAGTGACACACCCTGTGTGCCTAGTGACACACCCTGTGTGCCTAGTGACACACCCTGTGTGCCTAGTGACACACCTGTGTGTGTAGTGACACACCCTGTGTGTGTCTAGTGACACACCCTGTGTGCCTAGTGACACACCCTGTGTGCCTAGTGACACACCCTGTGTGCCTAGTGACACACCCTGTGTGCCTAGTGACACACCCTGTGTGCCTAGTGACACACCCTGTGTGCCTAGTGACACACCCTGTGTGCCTAGTGACACACCCTGTGCGCCTAGTGACACACCCTGTGTGCCTAGTGACACACCCTGTGTGTAGTGACACACCCTGTGTGTGTAGTGACACACCCTGTGTGTGTGTGTAGTGACACACCCTGTGTGTGTGTGTAGTGACACACCCTGTGTGTGTGTAGTGACACACCCTGTGTGTGTGTAGTGACACACCCTGTGTGTGTGTAGTGACACACCCTGTGTGTGTGTGTGTAGTGACACACCCTGTGTGTGTGTGTAGTGACACACCCTGTGTGTGTGTGTGTAGTGACACACCCTGTGTGTGTGTGTAGTGACACACCCTGTGTGTGTGTGTGTGTGTGTAGTGACACACCCTGTGTGTGTGTGTAGTGACACACCCTGTGTGTGTGTGTGTGTGTGTGTGTGTAGTGACACACCCTGTGTGTGTGTGTAGTGACACACCCTGTGTGTGTGTGTAGTGACACACCCTGTGTGTGTGTGTAGTGACACACCCTGTGTGTGTGTGTAGTGACACACCCTGTGTGTGTGTGTAGTGACACACCCTGTGTGTGTGTGTGTGTAGTGACACACCCTGTGTGTGTGTGTGTGTGTGTGTGTGTGTGTGTAGTGACTCGCCCTGTGTGTGTGTAGTGACACACCCTGTGTGTGTGTAGTGACACACCCTGTGTGTGTAGTGACACACCCTGTGTGTAGTGACACACCCTGTGTGTGTAGTGACACACCCTGTTTGTGTGTAGTGACACACCCTGTGTGTGTAGTGACACACCCTGTGTGTGTGTAGTGACACACCCTGTGTGTGTAGTGACACACCCTGTGTGTGTAGTGACACACCCTGTGTGTGTAGTGACACACCCTGTGTGTGTAGTGACACACCCTGTGTGTGTGTAGTGACACACCCTGTGTGTGTGTGTGTAGTGACACACCCTGTGTGTGTAGTGACACACCCTGTGTGTGTGTAGTGACACACCCTGTGTGTGTAGTGACACACCCTGTGTGTGTAGTGACACACCCTGTGTGTGTAGTGACACACCCTGTGTGTGTAGTGACACACCCTGTGTGTGTAGTGACACACCCTGTGTGTGTAGTGACACACCCTGTGTGTGTAGTGACACACCCTGTGTGTGTAGTGACACACCCTGTGTGTAGTGACACACCCTGTGTGTGTAGTGACACACCCTGTGTGTGTAGTGACACACCCTGTGTGTGTAGTGACACACCCTGTGTGTGTAGTGACACACCCTGTGTGTGTAGTGACACACCCTGTGTGTGTAGTGACACACCCTGTGTGTGTAGTGACACCCAGTGTGTGTAGTGACACCCTGTGTGTAGTGACACCCTGTGTGTGTGTAGTGACACACCCTGTGTGTGTGTGTGTGTGTAGTGACACACCCTGTGTGTGTGTAGTGACACACCCTGTGTGTGTGTAGTGACACACCCTGTGTGTGTGTAGTGACACACCCTGTGTGTGTGTAGTGACACACCCTGTGTGTGTGTAGTGACACACCCTGTGTGTGTAGTGACACACCCTGTGTGTGTGTAGTGACACACCCTGTGTGTGTGTAGTGACACACCCTGTGTGTGTAGTGACACACCCTGTGTGTGTGTAGTGACACACCCTGTGTGTGTAGTGACACACCCTGTGTGTGTAGTGACACACCCTGTGTGTGTGTAGTGACACACCCTGTGTGTGTGTAGTGACACACCCTGTGTGTGTGTGTGTGTGTGTGTGTGTAGTGACACACCCTGTGTGTGTGTGTGTGTAGTGACACACCCTGTGTGTGTGTAGTGACACACCCTGTGTGTGTGTGTAGTGACACACCCTGTGTGTGTAGTGACACACCCTGTGTGTGTAGTGACACACCCTGTGTGTGTGTAGTGACACACCCTGTGTGTGTGTAGTGACACACCCTGTGTGTGTGTAGTGACACACCCTGTGTGT
>NC_091334.1:32618898-32799233 GCF_038502225.1 Cherax quadricarinatus
GATGGACCCACCTTTCCTCCGGACTCTCTCATTGACTTTTTGACAACAACTGACTTACTTCACAAACTCTGATGATACCTTCAGCCCTTTCTACCTCGATCTCTTGCTACCCTCTACCCTGCACTATCCCCTGCCCCGCTGTTTTCTGTAACCTACTGATCGCCCCTCCCCCCTTCTGCAGCCCAATACCCTCGCTTCCTTTCCTACCCTGCAGCGCTGTATAGCCCTTGTGGCTTAGCGCTTCTTTTTGATTATTATAATAATAAAACTACACAACATCTTAGCTTGTATAACGGTACTCGGGAGTTTGTTCTAATCATCCACAACTCTTAATAAACCAGTGCTTTTATATATCCTTCCTGAATCTAAATTTTTCCAGCTTAAAACCATTGCTGCGAGTGCTGTCTAGGCTAGATATTTTTAGCACGTTATTTACATTCCCTTTATTCATTCCTGTTTTCCATTTGTACACCTCAGTCATATCCCCCCTTAATTCTACGCCTTTCTAGAGAGTGCAGATTCAGGGCCCTCAGTTTATCCTCATAGGGAAGATTTCTGATACATAGGATTAACTTTGTCATCCTCCTCTGTCCTTTTTTCCAGTGTACAGTGGACCCTCGACCAGCGATATTAATCCGTTCCTGAGAGCTCATTGTTAATCGAAATTATCGTTAGTCGAGTTAATTTTCTCCATAAGAAATAATGGAAATCAAATTAATCCGTGCAAGACACCCAAAAGTATTGAAAATTTTTTTTTTACCACATGAAATATTAATTTTAATACACACAAATTGAAGAAGACATGCACAGTTGCATGACACTTACCTTTATTGAAGATCTGGTGGTGATTGATGGGATGGGAGGAGGGGAGAGTGTTGATGGTGTTAGTGTTTAGAAGGGGAATCCCCTTCCATTAGGACTTGAGGTGGCAAGTCCTTTTTCGGGGCTACTTCCCTTCTTCTTTTAATGCCACTAGGACCAGCTTGAGAGTCACTGGACCTCTGTCGCACAACATATCTGTCCATAGAGGCCTGTACCTCCTGTTCCTTTATGGCATTCCTAAAGTGTTTCACAACATTGCCAGTGTCACAATTAAACACTTGTTCAGGTTTCAATTCTTCACTGTCTATGTACTCCTTGAATTCCTGCACATATTTTTCAGCTGCTTTTTGGTCCAAACTGGCAGCCTCACCATGCCTTATCACACTATGTATGCCACTATGATTCTTAAATCTCTCAAACCAACCTTTGCTGGCCTTAAATTCACTGACATCACCACTAGTTGCTGGCATTTTTCTAATTAAATCCTCATGCAATTTCCTAGCCTTTTCACATATGATCGCTTGAGAGATGCTATCTCCTGCTATCTGTTTTTCGTTTATCCACACCAATAAGTCTCTCAACATCATCTATCACTTGCGATCTCAGTTTCGGAAACATAGTTGCACCTTTGGCAAGAACAGCTTCCTTGATTGCCGTTTTCTTGGCCACAATAGTAGCGATGGTTGATTGGGGTTTTGTGTACAACCTGGCCAGCTCGGAGACACGCACTCCACTTTCATACTTAGCAATGATCTCTTTCTTCATATCCATAGTAATTCTCACCCTTTTTGCTGTAGGGTTGGCACTAGAAGCTTTCTTGGGGCCCATGGTGACTTATTTTGCAGGTGCAATCACTAAAAAGGCTGTGATAATATGAAATGTTCCGATTGTATGCTTGGAAGTGACCGCGGTGGCTGGCTGGCTTGTAAACACTGGCCAAAGGTGGACGCATCTCAGACTGAACGAATAGTGTTGGTCGAGTTTGTTAGCGCTAGTTGAGGCAAAATTTTTGCGTTAAAAGTATCGCTGGTCGGATTTATCGTTAATCAATGCCATCGTTGGTCGAGGGTCCACCGTATATCCATTCTGCAGTACGGTGACCAAAGCTGTGCAGCAGCATTCCATTAAAAACCTGATACAAAGATGCACCATGGAAGAGTTTACTGTTATGAAGAGAGTATGAAGTTGCAGTGCAATGTTTTGTAGAACAACTTGAGAAAACTACACATAGCAAGTTTTGTGGCGGTGTTGTGCCGTCACAGAAGCTGGCGCTGCACCTCTCTCTGCTGCATGAGAGTTTGTTTCATGCTTGCTGTGTTGTACAGTTTCATCTGCTCACCAGACTTCTGTCAGTGAAGGTTAATGTATTTTAGATACTTAACTGAAAAATGTGCTGCTAGATTCCTTTCTTCTGTATTAAATTATTCCTATAGTGAAGTAAGTTTCAGTATTTGAAAGCTATTTAACTTACAAAGTCCCTCATCACTCCTGGTAAGAAGGTAAATACCAGCTCACAGACTCACACTTGTTCCCCACCACTGTTTCCTCCTGTTACACACTGTTTTTTAGGTAGTGTGTCAGCACTACGGTTTAAGCATTTCTCAGTGGTTTATATTAATCTGCTTTATTGTCACTGAAGGAAAACTAACATTCCTAACAGTGCAGAGAATGTACTTATGATGGAGCATAAGTTGTGGCTTAAATTTTAATTTTCCTAACAAATTACACCCTGTGTTAATACAATGTAACAAACTCATTCAAACTTCACAGCTAATTCACACTTTGAGGATGTAACTTGAGACAGCTTTTCAGTTAGTCTTGAGCCATCACCAAGTTGCAAGCAACTTGATAATGCTTCAGGATAAACCATAACATTGTTTAAAGTTTTATCTCCCATTTTTGGTTAGTTGTGAATTGTTGCAGTAACAGTATTGTAACTTTCATTTCAGTTTCAAGCTTGTTTGGGTTTATTGCTCCTCCATGATTATAATAATAATTCAAGCTTTTTTTTTTTTTAGTGTGATACTAATTTTGACTTACTTGTTTTCAGTGCACAGCCATGCAGAGCAAACTAGCTGAAGCTGAAACTGAACGAACTCGTTTGCTTGAAGTTGAGGTACTGTATGGCGAACTACAGTCGTGTATACAGGAGTCGGAGACCAAACGTGAAGGGTCCAAGTCTCGTGTCCAGGAGCTAGAACTCATGGTTCAGTCGGCAGAGTCTGAGATTTCCAGATTAAGAAACGAGATTGAGGTGCTGAATCAGGCTGGCCAGGCGGTGGAGACTGACCGAGAGCGGCTGGAGACAGATGCTCAGGACCTCGGAGCAGAGATGACAAAACTCAAGCTTGACGTGACACGCCTGCAGCACGAGGCAGATATTTATAAGAATGAAAGCGTACGATTACAAACTGAAGTTGATTTACATAGAGCTGAAAGTATAAAGTTTCAGAATGAAGGAGAGACTTTCAAGGCTGAAGTTCTGAAACTTCAGGCTAAAAGTGAAGATTTAAAGGAAGAAATTGTGAAGTTTCAGAATGGAGTAGATTGTTACAAGGCTGAAATGACTCGACTTGGACGGGAGAATCGAGATCTAGATGAAGAAGTAACGAGAGTGAGAAGTGAGCTAGATAGAGCAGAACGCGAGAACAACCAGTTACGTAGTGAACTGGAGGTCATGGAAGGTGAACACGAGAGGTTAAGAGGTGACTATGAGGTTCTTGAGACGGATAACAATAGAGCGAGGGGAGAATATGAAGCATTATCTCAAATAAATCAGATGAGAGAAGCTGAGAAAGAAAGTTTAGAAAGTGAAGTACAAAGAATTACCGCTCAGAATATGACCATCACTTCTGAAAATGAACATTTGCGTGATGAAATCCAGAGGCTGACAGAGGTGAGCACTTCAGAAGAGTCTGAGATAACACGCCTGAAAGCTGAAATTGAGAGATTCAAGCTTCTCGACTCTCAGTATAACGATCTTGAATTGAAATACAATGAGTTGCAAACTCAGGTTGCTACCATAGAAACTGGTGCAAGGAGTAAAAATACCTCAGAGTCAGAACCCCACAGTTTAGTGGTGGAGGAGGTTGACTGGGGTGTCGAGGGCAGAATAGAGAATGAACATCTAATTAAATCATCATCTGTAGACATGAAGTACCAAGAAGAAATAGATTCTCTTAAAGCTAAAGTGATTGCATTAGAAAAGGAAAAAAATCAACTGTATGATGAGTTACAGGCATCCAAAATGAAGAGTGGAAAAATGTTGCAAAAATTTAAGCTGACACAAGCTAAGAATGAAACTTTAGTTAAAGAAGTGCAGAAATTAAAAGCTAAAGCTGGAGGCTTCTCTGACCTTGATCAAGCTCTTGAGGAAGAGTGGAAGACACAAGTGGCAAGAGCAGAAACCGAGAGAGATGAACTTAAACAGAAACTAGATGAAGCTGAGAATGAGAAGGAACACTTAACTAATCAAGTGGATGTTCTCACTGCAGCTCAGGAGCATTACCTTGAACTCAAGGAAGACCAAGACACTACCATCAAGCTTTTGAAAGCTCGCAATAAGGAACTGGAAGCTCAGTTGCAGGCTCTGGAATGGAAGATATCAGAGCTGGAAGAGGTAGTAGAGCAGCACCAGACACAGGAAAATACTTTCACATCCTTGACAGTCCCACCTGCACCAGACTTGAAAGATTCTGAGGAAGTGGAGACCTTGAGAGCACATGTCACATCTCTCAATCAGGAAATAAATATATTGAAGTCTGAGAATGAAAGATTACAAAGTTTAACTGAAGAACTTGAAGACAAAGTTGAAAGTCTCAGTAGTGATAACGAGTCCTTCCAATCCTTAATAGAGAAACTGAGAGAGGCCAAGTCCAAAGCTGAAGGTGACATCAATAATTACAAGTCTTCGTACATAGAGCTGGACACTGAGCATACCTTGGTTAAAAAGGAGAAAGAGAAGATCAATGAAGAATTAAAGGAGCTTTCCTACACTCATAGCACCTTAAAGGCCGCTTACAACTCCATGT
The DNA here is from genome assembly GCF_038502225.1 of Cherax quadricarinatus. Lineage (NCBI taxonomy): Eukaryota > Metazoa > Arthropoda > Malacostraca > Decapoda > Parastacidae > Cherax > Cherax quadricarinatus. The sequence goes on from NC_091334.1 coordinate 32,623,752, forward strand.
TTACAGAATATAACGACCTGAGGGACCTGTGTGACAGCCACAAGCATGACATAGGGATCTTGAAGGGAGAGAGAGATCGTCTGGTGGAGGAAGTGGACAGTCTGAAGAAGCAGCTGCAAGCTCTTCATGAAGAGGAAGAAGAGGAAACTATTCGTGCCTTACAAGAGGAGTTACTCAGTCTTAGAGAACAGAATAACCTCATTCATGAAGAGGTCAGTCATACTTATTTTGTTCCCTCTCATTGCTAATGTTCTATAACTCCAATAACTTTAATGAAGATTGAGACACCTATGCACCATATGGGAATATTTATTTAGGAAATGTTTTGCCACACAGTGGCTTCATCAGACTTTGTATTGGACTGATGAAGCCACTGTGTGGCAAAACGTTTCCTAAATAAAGATTCCCATATGGTGCATAAGTGTCTCAATCTTCAACTTGTCAGTTTTCAAAACCATTCATCACAATAACTTTAATACGTCTCAGTGGATAAAATAATAATAAATGCATGCCTTTAGTGTTAATGAAATATTCTATTACTTGAAGCTACCCTCAGATTGAATCTTTGTCTCCCAGATACCATGTGCTCTTCCACCCATATTGGTTTAGCACTTTTTCATGATCCATTGTTATCTGTTTTTACTAGTTGTTGTACCACTTTTAAGTAAGTTTAGTTTAAAACTTAGCCAGGATAATGTTATATGGGCCAAAGAAATATATTTTAACAAAATTTGTCATTTAAAAATACAAAATATTGTTTCTAAAATATACATAACTATAGGGCAAGGAGGAATAACATCTTGTAGGAGTGAGGAGCGAGTTGTGAGTGTGGGCCTCTCAAGGAAGGCTCCCTGATGTTAGAGAGGGGCTCTTGATCTAGGGAATTGGATCTGTGCTCCAGTTCCCTGAATTAAGTCTGAATACCTTCCACATTCCCTCATAGGCGCTGCATAATCTTATACGGATTTAGCGCCCCCCATGATTTTAATAATAATAATAATGCGAGTGTGTGGGAAGTTTGTAAGGCAGTGGGTAGAATGAAAGGGGGTAAGGCAGCTGGGACTGATGGGATTAAGACAGAAATGTTAAAAGCAGGGGGGGATTTAGTTTTGGAGTGGTTGGTGCTTTTATTTAATAAATGTATAAAAGAGGGTAAGGTACCTAGGGATTAGCAGAGAACATGCATAGTTCCTTCGTATAAAGGCAAAGGGGACAAAAGAGTGCAAAAATTATAGGGGAATAAGTCTGTTGAGTATGTTTGGTAAGGTGTATGGTATAAGGTGTATTAAGAGTAAGTTGGAGAGTAGGATAACAGATGAACAAGAAGGCTTTAGGAAAGGTAAGGGGGGTGTGTAGACCAAGTGTTTACAGTGAAACATATAGGTGGACAGCATTTAGATAAAGGTAAAGAGGTTTTTGTGGCATTTATGGATTGGGAAAAGGCATATGACAGGGTGGAGAGTGGGGGCAACATGGCAGATGTTGGAGGTGTATGGTATAGGGGGTAGGTTACTGAAAGCAGTGAAGAATTTTTACGAGGATAGTGAGGCTCAGGTTAGAGTATGTAGGAGAGGAGATTATTTCTCAGTAAAAGTAGGCCTTGGAAAAGGATGTGTGATGTCACCGTGGTTGCTCAATATACAGTGGACCCCCGGTTAACGATATTTTTTCATTCCAGAAGTATGTTCAGGCCAGTACTGACCGAATTTGTTCCCATAAGGAATATTGTGAAGTAGATTAGTCCATTTCAGACCCCCAAACATACACGTACAAACGCACTTACATAAATACACTTACATAATTGGTCGCATTGGGAGGTGATAGTTAAGCGGGGGTCCACTGTGTTTATAGTTGGGGTTGTAAGAGAAGTGAATGCTTAGGTGTTGGCAAGAGGTGTGGTGGTAAAAGATAAAGAATCTAACACAAAGTGGGAGTTGTCACAGTTACTCTTTGTGGATGACACTGTGCTTTTGGGAGATTCTGAAGAGAAGTTGCACAGGTTGGTGGATGAGTTTGGTAGGGCATGTAAAAGAAGAAAATTAAAAGTGAATATAGGAAAAAGTAAGGTGATGAGGATAACGAAAAAATTGGGTATTGAAAGATTAGATATCAGATTGGAGGGAGAGAGTATGGAGGAGGTGAATGTATTCAGATATTTACGAATGGACGAGTCAGATGGGTCTATGAGAGATGAGGTGAATCATAGAATTGATGATGGGAAAAACGTGTGTGGTGCACTTAGGAGTCTGTGGTGACAGAGAACTTTGTCCGTGGAAGCAAAGAGGTGAATGTATAAGAGTAGAGTTATACCAATGCTCTATGGGTGTGAAGCATGGATAATGAATGTTGCAACAAGGAGAAGGCTGGAGACAGTGGAGACGTCATGTCTGAGGGCAATGTGTCGTGTGAATATAATGCAGAGAATTCATAGTTTGGAAATTAGGAGGAGGTGCAGGATTACCAGAATTATTATCCAGAAGGCTGAGGAGGAGTTATTGAGATGGTTTGGACATGTAGAGAGGATGGAACAAAATAGAATGACTTTGAGAGTGTATAAATCTGTAGTGTAGGGAAGGAGGGGTAGGGGTTGGCCTAGGAAAGGTTGGAGGGACGGGGTAAAGGAGGTTTTGTGTGCAAGGGGCTTGGAGTTCCAGCAAGCATGCGTGAGTGTGTTAGAAGCGAAAGGATACAAATAGATTTTAGGACTTGATATGCTGTTGGAGTGTAAGCATGGTAACATTTATGAAGGGATTTAGGGAAACTGGCAGGATGGATTTGAGTCCTGGAGATGGGAAGTACAGTGTCTGCACTCTGAAGGAGGGGTGTTAATGTTGCAGTTTTATGAACTATAGTGTAAAGCACCCCTCTGGCAAGACAGTGATGGAGTAAGTGATGATGAAAGTTTTTTTTTTTTCGGGCCACCCTGCCTTGGTGGAAGACAGCCGATGTGTTAAGAATAATAAAAAAATAACATTATTGCAAAATTAAGTGAAATTTATCTTTTTTTTCATTTTCTAAATGCCCTGGTTATTCTGGACATTTTGAGCAGACGGCAACTAGAACTTGGAACTTCTTCCACTTGTATACGCTATTTCAATATACAGTACACTACTGTATGAACATTTAAAAATATACCAGAAATGTTATAAATGATGCAAAGGTGACATTAAAACATTATTAAAGATAATTGACAGAAGCCCACTTCCATTATAGTATGCTTCTCGCTTAGCGACGAATTTGTTTAATGATGTAATCTTAAGAACAGAACCCTGTCATTAAGTGAGGAGAGGCTGTATAAGCTAAGGACTAAAATATATTAACCCTTTAACCGTGTGTGACGTACTGGTACGCAGGTGCTGGGACTGTCCTAGCCATTTTTTGTTCACATAAATCTGCCACCTGACCTCAGGGCAACGCATTGTGTCTTATTCCATCCATTCATACTTTTGAGAAAATCTAAGGCCAGCAGTGTCCACACAATATATCATGGCTAAATACTCAGGGGGATGACTGTCTGATGTACACACAGTACTTAATTTAACTTTACCTACATACATGTACTTAACAAGTCACTTTCTACTGCCTCAAAATATCATTACTCACTGTGTAACTCCCTTAGCCTTAGGACCCCATAATTAAATGCTCAAAGTTCAATAAATTCTCATATCTAATCTAATGCAAATATTGAACAACTTGTTCTTTCTTTCAACACACCGGCCTTATCCCACCGAGGCGGGGTGGCCCAAAAGGAAAAATTAAAGTTTCTCCTTTTACATTTAGTAATATACACAAGAGAAGGGGTTACTAGTCTCTTGCCCCCGGCATTTTAGTCGCCTCTTACGACACGCATGGCTTACTGAGGAATTCTGTTCCACTTCCCCATGGAGATGAGGAAATAAAAAAGAACTAGAAAGTAAATAGAAGAAAACCCAGAGGGGTGTGCGTATATATGCTTGTACATGTTTGTGTAGTGTGACCTAAGTGTAAGTAGAAGTAGCAAGACGTACCTGAAATTTTGCATGTTTGAGACGGAAAAAAGGACACCAGCAATCCTACCATTATGTAAAACAATTACAGGCCTCTGTTTTACACTCACTTGGCAGGACGGTAGTACCTCCCTGGGCGGTTGCTGTCTACCAACCTACTACCTAGAAATGAATAACTTGTATTTCATAAATGTATAACCAAGTTGTATAATTAGAGAAACTTTATCAAACTATGTTTTTATAGCATTACCTAATAAAGTGGTCCCTCGATAATCGTAAGGCTTAATAGTCGTAATTTTCAAAAATCGTAACGTTATTTTCATCAGAACATTGGCTCGTGAATCGTCGCTTGACTTGCAAATAGTCGTTCGTCTGGTACGTGTACACACAGCCCTGAGCTGCCTCACACTCCATTCCCAGCCAGTGTGCCATTGTTTATCAGTGAGTGAGGATGACCCCACTAGTTAATATGATACATTTCATAATATTCCATTTATTTTAGTGCGTGCAACTGCTAAATAAGTCACCATGGCTCCAAAGAAACCTTCTAGTGCCAGCCCTTTGGTAAAGAATGCGAGAAACACACATAATTTAAGAAAAAGTTTGTAGAAAAATACGAAGGTGGTGGTGGTGGTAGAGTGGAAGCAGTTGTGATAGTGGTAGAGGGTGGTAGTGATGGTGGTAGTGATAGTGGTAGCGATAGTGGTAGCAGTTGTAATAGTGGTAGAAGGTGGTAGTGATGGTGGTAGCAGTTGTAATAGTGGTAGAAGGTGGTAGCGATGGTGGTAGCAGTTGTAATAGTGGTAGCAGTTGTAATAGTGGTAGAAGGTGGTAGCAATGGTGGTAGCAGTTGTAATAGTGGTAGAAGGTGGTAGCGATGGTGGTAGCAGTTGTAATAATGGTAGAAGGTGGTAGTGATGGTGGTGGCAGGTGTAATAGTGGTAGAAGGTGGTAGTGATGGTGGTAGCAGTTGTAATAGTGGTAGAAGGTGGTAGTGATGGTGGTAGCAGTTGTAATAGTGGTAGAAGGTGGTAGTGATGGTGGTAGCAGTTGTAATAGTGGTAGAAGGTGGTAGTGATGGTGGTGGCAGTTGTAATAGTGGTAGAAGGTGGTAGTGGTGGTGGTAGTTGTAATAGTGGTAGAAGGTGGTAGTGATGGTGGTAGCAATTGTAATAATGGTAGAAGGTGGTAGTGATGGTGGTAGCAGTTGTAATAGTGGTAGAAGTTGGTAGTGATGGTGGTAGCAATTGTAATAATGGTAGAAGGTGGTAGTGATGGTGATAGCAGTTGTAATAGTGGTAGAAGTTGGTAGTGATGGTGGTAGCAATTGTAATAATGGTAGAAGGTGGTAGTGATGGTGGTAGCAGTTGTAATAATGGTAGAAGGTGGTAGTGATGGTGGTAGCAGTTGTAATAGTGGTAGAAGGTGGTAGTGATGGTGGTAGCAGTTGTAATAGTGATAGAAGGTGGTAGTGATGGTGGTAGCAGTTGTAATAGTGGTAGAAGGTGGTAGTGATGGTGGTAGCAGTTGTAATAGTGGTAGAAGGTGGTGGTGATGGTGGTAGCAGTTGTAATAGTGGTAGAAGGTGGTAGTGATGGTAGCAGTTGTAATAGTGGTAGAAGATGGTAGTGATGGTGGTAGCAGTTATAATAATGGTAGAAGGTGGTAGTGATGGTGGTAGCAGTTGTAATAGTGGTAGAAGGATGGTGGTAGCAGTTGTAATAATGGTGGAAGGTGGTAGTGATTGTGGTAGCAGTTGTAATAGTGGTAGAAGGTGGTAGTGATGGTGGTAGCAGTTGTAATAGTGGTAGAAGGTGGTGGTGATGGTGGTAGCAGTTGTAATAGTGGTAGAAGGATGGTGGTAGCAGTTGTAATAATGGTGGAAGGTGGTAGTGATTGTGGTAGCAGTTGTAATAGTGGTAGAAGGTGGTAGTGATGGTGGTAGCAGTTGTAATAGTGGTAGAAGGTGGTGGTGATGGTGGTAGCAGTTGTAATAGTGGTAGAAGGTGGTAGTGATGGTGGTAGCAGTTGTAATAATGGTAGAAGGTGGTAGTGAGGGTGGTAGCAGTTGTTATAGCAGTAGAGGTGGTAGTGATGGTGGTAGCAGTTGTAATAGTGGTAGAAGGTGGTAGTGATGGTGGTATCAGTTGTAATAATGGTAGAAGGTGGTAGTGATGGTGGTAGCAGTTGTAATAATGGTAGAAGGTGGTAGTGATGGTGGTAGCAGTTGTAATAGTGGTAGAAGGTGGTAGTGATGGTGGTAGCAGTTGTAATAGTGGTAGAAGGTGGTAGTGATGGTGGTAGCAGTTGTAATAATGGTAGAAGGTGGTAGTGATGGTGGTAGCAGTTGTAATAGTGGTAGAAGGTGGTAGTGATGGTGGTAGAGGGTGTCGTCTTCAGTGATTCAGCAATTCTACTAACTCCTCCAATGTTGGAGTTATATAGGGCTACAGAAAACACCTCCGCCTCAGCTGCTGCTTCACCACCATTATGGACGGCTTACTCTCAGTGGCCCTTATACACTCAAAAACAACACACAACACAACACCTTGTGACATACATAATGACTTATTTTATTCATTCTAGAGTATATTCCATGTTTCTATGTTATTAGTATTGTTTATTATGTCATATTAGTTGAATTGTGATGGATAAATAAGCCGCAGAGTTGATATTAGTGTCATATTCTCCAACAATAAACTCGCCATCCCTCCCTCGCACAACCAAGTCTTCAATAAAGGTAAGTGTGATGTTAAATAAGAACTTAAGAAAGGAGGAACACTGCAACAGGCCTGGTGGCCCATACTAGGCAGGTCTTTCACAAATCCAACCCACTAACAGAACAAATGCTACCCAAGTAAAAAGCTCAGGTGCAAGTCTGACTCAAATCCAACTCCTCTCACTCGTGTATTTCTCTAACCTAAATTTGAAACTACCCAATGTTTTAGCTTCGATCACCCTACTAGGCAGACCGTTCCACTCATCAACTACCCCTATTACCAATGTTCATTTACATTTTATTAGTGCTTTACATTTATTTGGCATTCTTTTCTGCATGTAAATCTATATTTAAGCTAGGTAAGTGACCCCTGAAGTGACCTAGAGTCCTTATGGAGGGGGATTCCCCTTCCAAACAATAATCTCTCTTCCCTCTCTCCTCCTCCCTGTCTTCCATTCATCAACAACAGCCTTCAATAAAGGTAACTGTCATGTTGAATGTTCATTCTTTTGTGCATGTAAATCTATCTTTAACCCTTTCAGGGTCCGTCCCGTAGATCTACGGCTTTACGTTCAGGGTCCAAACCGTAGATCTACGTCATGAGCTCAGCTCACTCTGATAAACTGCGAGTGGTAAATTTGGGCCTAGATATGAGAGAATACATCTGTGGTATGTGTGCACCACATAAAACAAATCCTGCAGCACACTGTGTATAATGAGAGAGAAAAAACTGAGACCGTGATTTTCGATTAAAACAGCGACTTTGCAGTGTTTTTTCGTATGTTTTTATAGTTGTATTTGTGATTTCTTGGTCTCATTTGATAGAATGGAAGACATATTACAGAAATAGAGATAATTTTGATTGGTTTTAGCACTGGAAATGGCTTGAAACTGAGCTCAAAGTAGCAGAAATGTTAAATTTTTGCCGATATTCAAGAGTAAACAAACGACCTCACACGTCTAATACACGTCAGTTGGTGGGTCTAATATACATTCACAAATGTGGTGATATTTATACAGTTATTACAATATTGCACAACAGTAAATCTTCTATTTTTTGGTGTGAATAAAAATACATTGTGAATAAAAAATCAAAATGGAATTTATTTGTAAAGCCTCAAAACATAACTAATGAGCAGAGGAAATGTTAGTTTAGTTCCAGGAACACATACATTGTTTATTCTGGACCCTATTTTGAAATTGGAATATTTTGAACTTTGTGTTAAATTTGCCAAATTACCAATTTCCGGTCACTTTAATTTGTAGTTGAAACTGTTGACTTGGTAATTTCTTGTGCTCAATCGATAAAATAGAAGTAATACTAGTGAAATAGCTAAGAATTTGGTCGACTGGAATAATGTAATTGGCCTAAAATGGGAGTCAAAGTCGGCAAAATCGCCGATTCGTAAATATCGCTGACACATCAAAATTCACTAGAGCATAATTTTGTCAGTTTTCCATCAAATTTCGTACTTTTTGTTTTATTACGTTCACAAAAAGATTCTCTACCATTTCATAAGAAAAAATAAAAAAAAAATTTTGTGAAAATTCTTGGACACTGGGGGCACCACTTCAGATTTTGGCTTTGGACCCTGAAAGGGTTAAGGTTAAAAAAAAAATTGTTGCTGATACTTCTGGGTGTCTGGAACGAATTAATTGGATTTACATTATTTCTTATGGGGAAAATGGATTCGAAAATCGTCAATTTCGATAATAGTCACACTTCCAGGAACGGATTAATTACGAAAAACGAGGGACCACTGTAGAATAATCTATTCTCTTGAATACACTGTAACTCGTCTAATGACCATATGAACTGTTACTGCACTACAGATCATTGATTTGATTTGATTAGACCTGATGAATAAATTGTACGACTACATATAGTAAATTGATCATTTTGTTATATTATTCACTGTAATGTTACAAAATTGTAAAACAATAATGCTTCAAAATTGAAATGTTCAAATTTCATTGTTTAACCCTTTCAGGGTCCAAGGCCAAAATCTGAAGTGGTGCCCCAGTGTCCAAGAAATTTTGAAAAAAAAAAAAAAAAAAAAAATTCTTACAGAATTGAAGATAATATTTTTGTGAAGGTAATAAAACAAAAACAAATTTTTCTGATCAGTACTTACCGAGGTACAGTGGCGGGAAGTTGGCCCAAAATAACTGAGTGGCGGCAACATCAGTGACTTCCGCAAAATCGAATTTTTTTATTTTACGTTTTTTTTTATACTTTTTTCTTTTCTTTTCTATTTTTTTCTTTTTCTAATAACATTTGTGGTCTGTGAGACCAATATAATGTATATTGTATAAGTGTACACTCATTGTATTCAACACAATAACTGCACTAATTTGTTTATCATTATATTGCTTACAAAACTTGTTTACAAGTTTATTGTAAACAAAATGATGAAAATATTAGTGCGGTTATTGTGTTGAATACAACGGTACCATATAGTATCATATGGTACAATGGTGCCATAGGGTGCAATGGCACCATTTGGTACAATGGCACCATATGATACAAGGGTACCATATGATACAATGGTACCATATGATACAATGGTACCATATGATACAATGGTACCATATGATACAATGGTACCATATGATACAATGGTACCATATGATACAATGGTACCATATGATACAATGGTACCATATGATACAATGGTACCATATGATACAATGGTACCATATGATACAATGGTACCATATGGGACAATGGTACCATATGATACAATGGTACCATATGGTACATTGGCACCATTTGGTACAATGGCACCATTTGGTGCAATGGTACCATATGGTGCAATGGTACCTTATGGTACCATATGGTACATTGTACCATACAGTACAATGATACCATATGGTTCATTGTACTATATGGTACTGTTGTATTCAACACAAACACACTAATATTTTCATTATTATTTTGTTTACAATAGTTGTTTACAAAAATATGCAAAAATGTTGTATATTAGTAATGTTCTATTATATATTTACAAGTGTACAGGAACCTGACATGTTCCTTGAGGTGGATGACAAAGCATTTTGTCTCGGAAACTGTGGAGTCAGTAGCTAGCTTGCGTCGCCACTCGCTCGGTCTTGGCTGGTGTCTCCTGCTACCAAGACCTATTGACCATATGGTACATGGTATCATATGTTACAGGGTACCATATGGTACATTGTACTATATGATATAGGGTACCATGCAGTACAGGATAACATATGGCACAGGGTACCATATGGTACAGAGTACCATACAGTACAGGACACCATATGGTACAGATACTGGGATAACTATGGAAATAAGTCACCCCGACTTCTTTGGGTTATCCTAGGATTTTATACGTATGCTGCTATGTATGATAATCTATGTAATTGTATTTCTGTACACCTGAATAAACTTATTCAAGTGCATGTGGCATCATAAGTAGGTTTATTTAGTTATACACAAATAAAGTTACATAGAATATCATACTTAGCAGCATATTTTGGAGAACCTAGGATAACCCAAAAAAGTCAGACTTATTTCCATTAGGGTCCCTGTACCATATGGTATAATGTACTATATGGTACATTGTACCATATGGTACCATCGTACCATATGGCACAATGGTACCATATGGTTCAAAACCATAGAATTCGTCTTCAGCTCCACTTCCATCAGTCTTAGAACTGTAAGTTGTGAAGAGGAGAGTCAGAATTCACCCGGAGAGTGAGTGGGGAGTGAGAGCTTCCTTGCCGCCAGGCACGATGAATTCATCTACTTTGCCGGCTTTCCCACAATGCCATGTGGGCGTCCAGATTTTTTCTATGGTGTGCACACTGACCACTCAGACCCATTCTCTCAGATGTAGGCCTACCAGCCTTCTCGCGCTAAATTTGATGTCGCTAGAATTTTGGCATAGGTCTACAGTTTGGACCCTGAACGTAAAGCTGTAGATCTATGGGACGGACCCTGAAAGGGTTAACCCTTAAGCTGTCCAAACATAGATCTACGTTGATGTGTGTAGCACTCTTAACGTAGATCTACGTTTTTTTTTTTTACATGCTTTCAAATGGAGAAAATAAAGGTCGGAGCACTATGCATGTGAACGTAGATCTGCATTTGGACAGTTTAAGGGTTAAAATAACTCGATTGTACTTTATATTGTAAATTTTACAGTAACTGTTACCATTAAATCTATTATAGCTTAGATAATTTTAAGTTAATTTTAAGCCTGCCTGTAATGCTCTGCATACAAGGGGATTTTGATATGTATACCCAACTACTATAATACCTTGTACAACTATGTATGATGTCCTAATCAACTATTATTATGCCTCACTAGCAAAAGTAAACAAAGGAACCAGGAGCTGTTGTTCCACCACCAGCTTCCCTGCCAGCAAACAGTGTGTGCAAGTTGCTCAAAGATGACTTATTCAGTCCAAATTTATTATAATTTCATGATACTAACAGTAGAATTCATCAGAGAAGCACACTAGGTATGTAACCCAGTGAAGTCAACCACTGTGAATAATTTCCTTGTTTTGATGAGTCGCACACTGAAACAACTGTAATGTTATAAGTATTCCTTGTACATAGCCTTAGAAGAACAAATTTTTTTTTTTAACTGGCCATATCCCACTGAGGCAGGGTGACCCAAAAAGAAATTTTTTTTTTCTTTTTATATTTAGTAAATTATACAGGAGAAGGTGTTACTAGCCCTTTGCTCCTGGCATTCCAGTCGCCTCCTACGATACACATGGCTTACAAAGGAAGAACTATGTTCCATTTCCTCATGGAGATAAGCAGAAATAAACAAGAACTAGCAAAGAAAAAAAAAAGGAAGAAAACTCAGAGGGGTGTGTATATATATGCTTGTACATGCATGTGTAGTGTGACCTAAGTGTAAGTAGAAGTAGCAATATATACCTGGTATCCCACATGTTTCAGACAGTAAAGACACCAGCAATCCTACCATCATGTAAAACAATTACAGGTTTCTGTTTTACATTCAATTCACTTGGCAGGACGGTAGTACCTCCCTGGGTGGTTGCTGTTTACTAGCCTACTACCTAGGTTGGTAGAGAGCATATATATATATATATATATATATATATATATATATATATATATATATATATATATATATATATATATATATATATATATATATATACCGATTATTCAAAGTGAATCAATGTTTGAAGTGTTTAAACACCTTGAAACACATCTAATATTATAAACTGGTACAGCCTCTCCTCGCTTGATGATGGAGTTCCGTTCCTAAGACCACATCAGTAAATGAATTCGTTGCTAAGCGAGGAGCATACTATAATGGTACTGGGTTTGTGTCAACCATCTTTGATATTATTTTAATGTAACCTTTGGACCATTTATAACATTTCTGGTATATTTTTAAATGCTTATACAGTAGTGTACTGTATATTGTAATAAATAGACTAGCAGAAATCAGCTCTAAAATACATTATTTATGCAAACTGGTCAGAGAGCCCATTGTAATTCCGAGTCATTGGTAAACGAGTATGACGCTTTACCAGTGCCATTGTTTACCAGTGAGCGACGGTCCCCTCACGTGTTAATACGAAATATTTCATAATATTGGAGTGAATGGAGTGAATGATGGTGAAAGTTTTTCTTTTTCGGGCCACCCTGCCTTGGTGGGAATCGGCCAGTGTGATAATAAAAAAAAAAAATTCAATTCATTTTAGTGCTTGCAAGTGCTAAATAAGCTACCATGGCTCCAAAGAAAGCTCCTAGTGCCAAGCCTGTGGTAAAGGTGAGAAATACGATTGAATTTAAGAAAAACATTGAACAATATGAAAGTGGCGTATGTGTGGCTGAACTGGCCAGGATGTATAACAAACCCCATACAACCATATCTTCCATCGTGGCAAAGAAAAAGGAAATCAAGGAAGCTGTTGTTGCTTGGAGAAAACTGTGGCCAGATTGTGTCCACAAGAGGGATTTTGAAGGGTTTGTGGCTGACCCTGATGAGCCTATGTCAGTTCTGAAATCTATTGTGGCATTGGGGAGTTCCATGGGGTTGGATGTGAGTTTGGAGGATGTGGAAGAGTTGGTGGAGGACCACAACGAAGAGCTAACCACTGAGGAGCTGCAAGAGCTTCAGCAGGAACAGCAACAGATTGCAGCTCAGAATCTTGCTGCAGAGGAGGAGGAAGAGAGATGGAAGAAGGTGCCTTCTCAGAAATTAAGGAGTTTTTGTGAAATGTGGGTTAGGATGGAAAGATTTATGGAGAAACATCACCCTGAGAAGGATGTTGCAAGCCATATCGGCAACTTGTACAGTGACAGAGTCTTGGCCCATTTTAGGGAAGTTTTAAAGAGATGCCAGAAACAGAGCTCTCTGGACAGTTTTTTTGTGATACAGGACCCCAGTGACTCTCAAGCTGGTCCTAGTGGCATTAAGAAACAGAGAAGAGAAGTAACCCCAGAAAAGCACTTGGTACCTGAGGTGTTGATGGAAGGGGATTCCCCTTCCAAACGGTAAATAATCCAATCTCTCTCCTTCTCCAGTCTTCCATACACTAAGAAGAATCACCAATACAGGTAAGTGTTATTCTGTTAATGTTTCATTCATCATGTGCCATTGTATTGTTTATGTACTACATCTATATTTCATGTAAAAAATTTTTGTTTTAATACTTCTGGGTGTCAGGAACGGATTAATTGTATTTACATTATTTATGGGGAAAATTGATTCGAAAATCGTCTATTTCGATAATAGTCCCACTTAGAGGAACGGATTATGGACGATAATTGAGGGACCACTGTACGTATAAAGATACACAACATATCCCTCCAAACTTTCAATATCCCAAACCCCTCCTTTAAAGTGTAGGCATTGTACTTCCCATTTCCAGGACTCAAGTCCAGCTAAATCTATAATAACTGGTTTCCCTGAATCCCTTCACTAAATATTACCCTGCTCATGCTCCAACAGCTCATTAGGTCCCAAATACCATTCGTCTCCATTCACTCCTATCTAACACGCTCATGCATGCTAGCTGGAAGTCCAAGCCCCTTGCCTACAAAACCACCTTCACCTCCTCCCTCCAACCTTTTAGAGGATAACCCCTACCCCGCCTTCCTTCCACTACAGATTTATACGCTCTCCATATTCTACTTTGATCCATTCTCTTTAAATGACCAAACCACCTCAACATCCCCTCTTCAGCCCTCTAACTAATACTTTTATTAACCCTTTCAGGGTCCGTCCCGTAGATCTACGGCTTTACGTTCAGGGTCCAAACCGTAGATCTACGTCATGAGCTCAGCTCACTCTGATAAACTGTGAGTGGTACATTTGGGCCTAGATATGAGAGAATACATCTGTGTGGTATGTGTGCACCACATAAAACAGATCCTGCAGCACACTGTGTATAATGAGAGGAAAAAACAAATCATGATTTTTTGATTAAAACAGCGACTTTGCAGTGTTTTTTCGTATGTTTTTTATAGTTTTATTTGCGATTTCTTGGTCTCATTTGATAGAATGGAAGACATATTACAGAAATAGAGATGATTTTGATTGGTTTTAGCACTGGAAATGGCTTGAAACTGAGCTCAAAGTAGCAGAAATGTTAAATTTTTGCCGATATTCAAGAGTAAACAAACGACCTCACACGTCTAATACACACCAGCTGGTGGGTCTAATATACATTCACAAATATGGTGATGATATTTATACAATTATTACAATATTGCATAACAGTAAATCTTCTATTTTTTGGTGTGAATAAAAATTCATTATGTGAATAAAAAATAAAAATGGAATTTATTTTTAAAGCCTCAAAACGTAACTAATGAACAGAGGAAATGTTAGTTTAGTTCCAGGAACACATACATTGTTTATTCTGGACCCTATTTTGAAATTGGAATATTTTGAACTTTGTGTTAAATTTGCCAAATTAACAATTTCCGATCACTTAAATTTGTAGTTGAAACAGTTGACTTGGTGATTTCTTGTGCTCAATCGATAGAATAGAAGTAATACTAGTGAAATAGCTAATAATTTGGTTGAATAGAATAATGTAATTGGCCTAAAATGGGAGTCAAAGTCGGCAAAATCGCCGATTCGTAAATATTGCTGACACATCAAAATTCGCGAGAGCATAATTTCGTCAATTTTCCATCAAGTTTCGTACTTTTTGTTTTATTACCTTCACAAAAAGATTTTCTACCATTTCATAAGAAAAAATAATTTTTTTTTTCAAAAATTCTTGGACACTGGGGCACCACTTCAGATTTGGGCCTTGGACCCTGAAGGGGTTAACTCCACACCTTCTCCTAATTTTCACACTCCGAATTTTCTGCATAATATTTACACCACACATTGCCCTTAGACAGGACATCTCCACTGCCTCCAACTGCCTCCTCACTGCAGCATTTACAACCCAAGCTTCTCACCCATATAAGAGTGTTGGTACCACTATACTTTCATACATTCCCTTCTTTGCCTCCATAGATAACATTTTTTTTTGTCTCTACATATACCTCAACACACCACTCACCTTTTTCCTTCATCAGTTCTATGATTAACCTCATCCTTGATAAATCCATCCGCTGACACATCAACTCCCAAATATCGAAAAACATTGACTTCTTCCATACTCCTCTCCAATTTGATATCCAATTTCGTCACCTTACTCTTTTCTATGTTCACTTTCAACTTTCTACCTTTACACACACTCCCAAACTCGTCCACTAACCTTTGCAATTTTTCTTTAGAATCTCCCATAAACACAGTATCATCAGCAAAAAGTAACTGTGTCAATTCCCATTTTGTATTTGATTCCCTATAATGTAATCCCACCCCTCTCCTGAGCACCCTAGCATTTACTTCTTTTACAACCCCTTCTAAAAATATATTAACCCTTTCGGGGTTGGAGCCGTACTAGTACGGCTTGCACACCAGGGTTGGTGCTGTACTAAAACTCATAAATTCTAGCTCCTTCAAATCTAGCGAGAGAAAGCTGGTAGGCCTACACATGAAAGAATGGGTCTATGTGGTCAGAGTGTATAAAAAAATCCTGCAGCACTCATTGCATAATGAGAAAAAAAAAATTCTGACCGTGTTTTTGGTTTAAAACAGCAACTTTGCAGTGTATTTTCTTATGCTATTTATGGTTGTATTCTAGTTTTCCTGGTTTCTTTTTATAAAATGGAAGACATATAACAGAAATTGAGATGGTTTTTATTGGTTTTACAATAAAAAGTACCTTGAAATTGAGCTCAAGTTAGCAAAAATGTTCGATTTTTGCCAAAGTTCAAAATTAAATAAATCAACCCGTGCATCCAATTCACGTCAACTAGTGAGTCTGATATTCTTTTACAAGTGTGCTGATATTATTTATACCATTTCTACACTAATGCAGTAGTCTGTATAACAGTAAATCTTCTATTTTTTGTGAGAATAAAAATTCAAAGTGGAAAACAAAAGAGATGTAAGAGGGGCCTGCGGATGTGACTAATGAACAGAGGAAATGTTATTTTAGTGCCAGGAATGTCTGTCTTGTTTATTCTTAACCCTATTTGGAAATTGGCATCTTTGAAAATTTGTGTGAAATTGGCAAAATTGCCATTTTCGGACCACTTTATTGGATAGTTGAAATCAGTAAATGGGTGGTTTCTTGTACTCATTCGATAGAAAAAAAATGGAGTTCTAGCAAAATAGTTATGATTTTTGTCGACTAGTACACTGAAATTGGCCGAAAATAGGGCTCAAAGTGGGCGATATCACCTTGAGTAAACATCGTCGAGACCGCTAACTTCGCGAGAGCATAATTCCGTAAGTTTTCCATCAAATTTCACACTTTTGGTGACATTATGATCAGGAAAAGATTCTCTATCATTTCATAAGATTTTTTTTTTTTTTTTTTCAAAAAAATTTCCGACCCAGAGAACAAGTTTAGGAGGGGGTCTGCCGACCCTGAAAGGGTTAAACAACCATGGTGACATAACACATTCCTGTCTAAGATCTACTTTTACCGGGAAGTAGTCTCCCTCTCTTCTACACACCCTAACCTGAGCCTCACTATCCTCATAAAAACTCTTAACAGCATTTAGTAACTTACCACCTATTCCATATACTTGCAACATCTGCCACATTGCTCCCCTGTCCACTCTATCATATGCCTTTTCTAAATCCATAAATGCAATGAAAACTTCCCTACTTTTATCTAAATACTGTTCACATACATGCTTCAATGTAAATACTTGATCTACACATCCCCTTCCCACTCTAAAACCTCCTTGCTCATGCACAATCTTACATTTTCTCTTTCCTCTAATTCTTTCAATAATAACCCTACCATACACTTTTCCTGGTATACTCAGTAAACTAATTCCTCTATAATTTTTACAGTCTCTTTTGTCCCCCTTCCCTTTATATAAAGGAACTATACATGCTCTCTGCAAATCCCTAGGTACCTTCCCCTCTTTCATACATTTATTAAACAAAAATACCAACCACTCTAACACTATATCCCCCCTTGCTTTCAACATTTCTGTCATGATCCCATCAGTTCCCACTGCTTTACCCACTGCCTCACGCACCTCCCACACACTCACATCTTGCTCTTTTTCACTCCTAAAAGATGGTATACTTCCCTGGCCAATGCATGATATTACCACCTCCCGTTCTTCGTCGACATTTAAAAGTTCCTCAAAATATTCTTGCCATCTACTCAATACCTCCATCTCCCCATCTACTAACTCCCCTACTCTGTTTTTAACTGGCAAATCCATTCTTTCCCTAGGCTTTCTTAACTTGTTTAACTGACTCCAAATTTTTTTCTTATTTTCCTTAAAATTCTTGACAGTGCCTCTCCCACCCTATCATCTGCTCTCCTTTTGCACTCTCACCACTCTCTTCACCTTTCTTTTACTCTCTATATACTCTTCTTTTATGACACTTCTGCTTCGTAAAAACCTCTCATAAGCTACATTTCTCTCTATCACACCCTTTACTTCATCATTCCACCAATCACTCCTCTTTCCTCCTGCACCTACCCTCCTATAACCACAAACTTCTGCCCCACATTCTAATACTGCATTTTTAAAACTATTCCAACCCTCTTCAACCCCCCCTTACTACTCATACTTGCACAAGCCCACCTTTCTGTCAATAGTTGCTTATATCTTACCCAAACTTCCTCCTCCCTTAGTTTATACACTTTCACCTCTCTCTTGTTGTTGCCATTTTCCTCTCGTCCCATCTGCCTCTTAATCTAAGTGTAGCTACAACTAAATAATGATCCGATATATCAGTTGCCCCTCTGTAAACATGTACATCCTGAAGCCTACCCATCAAGCTTTTATCCACCAATACATAATCTAACAAATTACTTTCATTACATGCTGTATCATACCTTGTATATTTATTTATCCTCCTCTTCATAAAATATGTATTACTTATTACCAAACCTCTTTCTTTACATAGCTCAATTAATGGCTCCCCATTTTCATTTACCCCTGGCACCCCAAATTTACCTACTACTCCCTCCACAACATTTTTACCCACTTCAGCATTGAAATCCCCAACCACAATTACTCTCACACTTGGTCCAAAATTCCTCACGCATTCACTCAACATTTCCAAAAATCTGTCTCTCTCTCTCTCCTCAGTTTTGTTTCACTTAAAGCCAGGACATCCAGCTTTTTCTCATTCATAACATCCACAATCATCTTTCTTATCATTCACACAACATCCACGCACATTCAGACTTCCCACTTTAACAATTTTCTTATTATTCTTTTTAGTAATCTTTACAGGAAAAGGGGTTACTAGCCCATTGTTCCCAGCATTTTAGTTGACTTTTACAACACGCATGGCTTACGGAGGAAAGATTCTTATTCCACTTCCCCATGGATATAAAAGGAAAAGTAATAAGAACAAGAACTATTAAGATAAAATTAAAGAAAACTCGGATGAGTGTCTATAAATAAATGTGTACATGTATGTGTAGTGTGACCTTAGTATAAGTAGAAGTAGCAAGACGTACCTGTAATCTTGTATATTTATGAGACAGACAAAAGACATCAGCAATCCTACCATTATGTAAAACAATTACAGGCTTTTGTTTTACACTCACTTGGCAGGATGGTAGTACCTCCCTGGGTGGTTGCTGTCTACCAACCTACTACTAAACATTAAAACAATTAAACATTGAAAACAATTAAAAAACAGAAAAACATTTCTTTATTAGCATCAATAATGTGTAAAATATAAATATCACTTGCCGCTGTTGGCATTTATTGATAATTTTTCACCAGCTGCAACACACCATAAAATAGTACGTTTTTTTTTTTTTAAGATTTCACTCATTTTAGTCTTATTCAATTCAGAAAAATGAACTCTACTAAACTGTAAGTTTTTTTTTTTTTTTTCTCAAAAATCTTCCTCCACACAGGAATTTTATTTTCCAGGTTCTCTCACAGTTAAAGGGGTTAAGGTAAGTAAGGTATGTACTGTATATACTTTTAGGCTCACTTAATATATGATAGTGTAAACATGTTATCAGGCTTTTATATGCATTTGAAAGTGAAAAAAGGACTTGAATAACTTTTTTTTATTATTATTATCACACTGGCCGATTCCCACCAAGGCAGGGTGGCCCGAAAAAGAAAAACTTTCACCATCATTCACTCCATCACTCTCTTCCCAGAAGGGTGCTTTACACTACAGTTTTTAAACTGCAACATTAACACCCCTTTTTCAGAGTGCAGGCACTGTACTTCCCATCTCCAGGACTCAAGTCCTGCCTGCCGGTTTCCCTGAACCCCTTCATAAATGTTACTTTGCTCACACTCCAACAGCACTTCAACCATTAAAAACCATTTGTCTCCATTCACTCCTATCAAACATGCTCACGCATGCCTGCTGGAAGTCCAAGCCCCTCGCACACAAAACCACCTTTACCCCCTCCCTCCAACCTTTCCTAGGCCGACCCCTACCCCGCCTTCCTTCCACTACAGACTGATAAACTCTTGAAGTCACTCTGTTTCGCTCCATTCTCTCTACATGTCCGAACCACCTCAACAACCCTTCCTCAACCCTCTGGACAACAGTTTTGGTAATCCCGCACCTCCTCCTAACTTCCAAACTGCGAATTCTCTGCATTATATTCACACCACACATTGCTCTCAGACATGACATCTCCACTGCCTCCAGCCTTCTCCTCGCTGCAACATTCATCACCCATGCTTCACACCCATATAAGAGCGTTGGTAAAACTATACTCTCATACATTCCCCTCTTTGCCTCCAAGGACAAAATTCTTTGTCTCCACAGACTCCTAAGTGCACCACTCACCCTTTTCCCCTCATCAATTCTATGATTCACCATCTTTTATAGACCCATCCGCTGACACGTCCACTCCCAAATATCTGAATACATTCACCTCCTCCATACTCTCTCCCTCCAATCTGATATCCAATCTTTCATCACCTAATCTTTTTGTTATCCTCATAACCTTACTCTTTCCTGTATTCACTTTTAATTTTCTTATTTTGCACACCCTACCAAATTCATCCACCAATCTCTGCAATTTCTCTTCAGAATCTCCCAAAAGCACAGTGTCATCAGCAAAGAGCAACTGTGACAACTCCCGCTTTGTGTGATTCTTTATCTTTTAACTCCACGCCTCTTGCCAAGACCCTCGCATTTACTTCTCTTACAACCCCATCTATAAATATATTAAACAACCACGGTGACATCACACATCCTCGTCTAAGGCCTACTTTTACTGGGAAATAATTTCCCTCTTTCCTATGTACTCTAACTTGAGCCTCACTATCCTCGTAAAAACTCTTCACTGCTTTCAGTAACCTACCTCCTACACCATACACCTGCAACATCTGCCACATTGCCCCCCTATCCACCCTGTCATACACCTTTTCCAAATCCATAAATGCCACAAAGACCTCTTTAGCCTTATCTAAATACTGTTCACTTATATGTTTCACTGTAAACACCTGGTCCACACACCCCCTACCTTTCCTAAAGCCTCCTTGTTCATCTGCTATCCTATTCTCCATCTTACTCTTAATTCTTTCAATAATAACTCTACCATACACTTTACCAGGTATACTCAACAGACTTATCCCCCTATAATTTTTGCACTCTCTTTTGTCCCCTTTGCCTTTATACAAAGGAACTATGCATGCTCTCTGCCAATCCCTAGGTACCTTACCCTCTTCCATACATTTATTAAATAATTGCACCAACCACTCCAAAACTATATCCCCACCTGCTTTTAACATTTCTATCTTTATCCCATCAATCCCGGCTGCCTTATCCCCTTTCATTTTACCTACTGCCTCACTAACTTCCCCCACACTCACAACTGGCTCTTCCTCACTCCTACAAGATGTTTTTCCTCCTTTCCCTATACACGAAATCACAGCTTCCCTATCTTCATCAACATTTAACAATTCCTCAAAATATTCCCTCCATCTTCCCAATACCTCTAACTCTCCATTTAATAACTCTCCTCTCCTATTTTTAACTGACAAATCCATTTGTTCTCTAGGCTTCCTTAACTTGTTAATCTCACTCCAAAACTTTTTCTTATTTTCAACAAAATTTGTTGATAACATCTCACCCACTCTCTCATTTGCTCTCTTTTTACATTGCTTCACCACTCTCTTAACCTCTCTTTTTCTCCATATACTCTTACCTCCTTGCATCACTTCTACTTTGTAAAAACTTCTCATATGCTAACTTTTTCTCCCTTACTGCTCTCTTTACATCATCATTCCACCAATCGCTCTTCTTCCCTCCCGCACCCACTTTCCTGTAACCACAAACTTCTGATGAACACTTAACACTACATTTTTAAACCTACCCCATACCTCTTCGACCCCATTGCCTATGCTCTCATTAGCCCATCTATCCTCCAATAGCTGTTTATATCTTACCCTAACTGCCTCCTCTTTTAGTTTATAAACCTTCACCTCTCTCTTCCCTGATGCTTCTATTCTCCTTGTATCCCATCTGCCTTTTACTCTGTGTAGCTACAACTAGAAAGTGATCTGATATATCTGTGGCCCCTCTATAAACATGTACATCCTGAAGTCTACTCAACAGTCTTTTATCTACCAATACATAATCCAACAAACTACTGTCATTTCGCCCTCTTTTTCTTAAAATATGTATTACCTATAACTAAACCCCTTTCTATACAAAGTTCAATCAAAGGGCTCCCATTATCATTTACACCTGGCACCCCAAACTTACCTACCACACCCTCTCTAAAAGTTTCTCCTACTTTAGCATTCAGATCCACTACCACAATCACTCTCTCACTTGGTTCAAAGGCTCCTATACATTCACTTAACATCTCCCAAAATCTCTCTCTCTCCTCTACATTCCTCTCTTCTCCAAGTGCATACTCGCTTATTATGACCCACTTTTCACATCCAACCTTTACTTTAATCCACATAATTCTTGAATTTACACATTCATATTCTCTTTTCTCCTTCCATAACTGATTCTTCAACATTACTGCTACCCCTTCCTTTGCTCTAACTCTCTCAGATACTCCAGATTTAATCCCATTTATTTCCCCCCACTGAAACTATAGACCAATATCTAACTTACCACTGCTCTCTAAAATCTTTGAAAAATTAATTCATAGACGGATCTATTCCTACCTTGTTTCACACAACATATTAAACCCTTGTCAGTTTGGATTCAGAAATAATAAAAGCACAAATGACGCTATCATACACATGCTAGAACTAATATATACCGCACTTGAAAAGAAAGAAGTCCCGCCGGGCATTTTCATTGATTTACGTAAAGCTTTCGATACAGTCAACCATGAACTACTGTACTCCAAATTAATGCACTGTGGTGTCAGAGGCCACTCCCTCAACTACCTAAAGTCATACCTTAATAACAGAACTCAATATGTGTATGCAAATGATGCAAACTCCTCCACCCAACCAATCACAGTAGGAGTCCCACAAGGAAGCGTCCTTGGACCACTCCTCTTTCTCATCTACATCAATGATCTACCGAACGCATCACAACTACTCAAACCCATATTATTTGCAGATGACACTACATATGTATTTTCCCACCCAAACGCAGTCATACTAGCAAACACAGTCAATGCTGATTTACAGAAAATATCTGCCTGGATGATGACTAACAAACTTATCCTGAACACTGATAAAACCTATTTCATTCAGTTTGGAAACAAAGCTGCAAATGATCCAATTAACATAACGCTAAATGGATCATCAGTCACAAGACTCGCAGAGGGAAAATTCCTAGGTATCCATCTTGACAGTAGCCTTAAGTTCCGGACACACATACAACAAATCACCAAGAAAATCTCCAAGACTGTAGGCATACTATCAAAGATAAGGTACTACTTTCCACAATCAGCTCTCCTGGCACTGTACCATTCACGCATATACCCTTATCTTACATATGGAATTTGTGCATGGGGATCAACAACATCCAATCACCTAAAACCCCTAATAACCCAGCAAAAGGCAGCAGTAAGAATGTTAACAAATTCCCACTCCCGCCAGCATACTCCACCAATTTTCAAAAGTCTGAATCTGCTCACCATTAAGAACATCCATACTTATTCATGTGCCTACTACATACACAGAACAATACATGCAAATATAAACCCTCCACTCAAACTTCTCCTCACCAACCTAAACAGGACACATGACCACAACACAAGACACAGATCTCTTTTTGATATACCTTGTGTCCATATCACACTGTGTAAAAACTCTATGCACATAAAGGGCCCCAAAATATGGAATTCATTACCAGAAGATATTAAAGTAACACAGTCTGAAAATCAATTTAAGACTCTTCTGAAAAGCCACTTAATCACCCTAGACTAAATGCTAAATACTCAGTATACATTTCCTCACCTATGTACTCCCACATCATAACTGATACAATCACATTGAACCTTTTATCCATTGTTGACAGGAATATAATCGAATCATTGTTTTTCACAAAAGCATTTTAGAATATAAATACGTATATCTTTGTATTATACAAATTTTGATTCATTTATAATTTAATATTCTACTGTACAACTATGAAATAATTACTTTCCTACTGTACAGCTATGATACACTACTTCTTACTATTAAGTAGACTGTAAGCCAATAATGTTAAGTTGGCCCATAATGCCAAGGCATAATAGAGGCTCTTTGTATTGCAACCCGCTATTGTATATACACAATCTCAATGTACTGTTTGCAGAGACATTAAATAAATAAACTTTACAGCAGTTGTTGGTATGAGTGGGGCCCTACTGTACCCCAGAACCTAACTTGCTGTATAAGTATAAGCTGTATAAGCAGTCATAGTACTAGGGGGAGAGAACACAACTTTGGCCAGGCTTCAAACACCTTTTATTGTACAGCAATAAAGGAATGGAACAGACTGCCTGCACATGTCAAAGCCAGTCTTAGCATGAACCAGTTCAAGAAGAGTGCCAAAAGGTGTCTGATGAATGTAGCTACAGAAAGGGAGGGGAATGATTTTTTATTTTTTAGCTAACACGGGTCTAATTTTACCTTATTCCTAGTAATGACCCTCGTATTGTAGATAGTCTTAATGACCCTCGTGTAGTAGATAATCTTTTTAGTATGATAATAAGATGTTATCTTCATTATAGAATAATAATAAGATATAACCTTTATATTATAATAAGGTAAAAGGACCCCAATAGAAATAAGTCACTCTGACTGTTTTGGTTATCCTAGGTTCTCTACACATATGCTGCTGTGTATGATAATCTATGTAACTGTATTTGTGTATATCTGAATAAACTTATTTAAGTGGGGCCCTACAGTAGCCTGGAACCTAACTTGCTGTATAGGTGCGGCCCTACAGTAGCCTGGAACCTAACCTGATGTGTAAGAGGGGCCCTACAGTAGCCAGGAAGCTAACCTGCTGTATAAGAGGGGCCCTACAGTAGCCTGGAACCTTAGTAACCTGCTGTATAAGTGGGGTTCTCCTGTACTTTTAGAGTATAGTGCTTGACTGACAAGTTAAATATAATTCTCTTACCTAGAATATAATTCCTTTCATTGCCAAGGTTGTGTATGAGCCATTATGAGTCGAAAGGTCTTTCTGGATCTAAGTCCTGTTATGTTAACCACATACATGAGTGTTAATGATTGAGATTACTTTGTACACAGAACACTGCACTGGAGGTTCAGGCTGAGGAGGCTCGAGACAAGGAGGCTCGTGTGTCCAGTGCCTTGGATCAGAACCTGGAGATGCAGAAGCTCCTCAGAGATGAGCTGATGAAGAAGTCTGAGGAGATCAGCTTCCACACGACCACCATCGATGGCCAGGACCGCCACATAACCTACCTGAAGGCCGAGTTAGCTGCCATGAGGGTGAAGCTCGCTCAGCATGACCAGGCTGAGGACAACCACTATGAAACAATTCAGAAGCTGGAGCTTCAAGTGGAGGAACTGCAGCAACATGTTCAACATCTGCAACATCAGGTATTGTTGTCTGCCTCAGTTGTTAAAAAAGAACATAAGAATGAAGGAACACTGCAGTAGGGCTATTAGCCCTTGCTAGGCAGGTCCAACTCTCACCCACTCATGTACCTGTCCAAGTTATATTTAACCCTTTGAGGGGTCCATACCCCCAATCTGAAAATTTCCCACAGGATCCATGAATTTAAAAAAAAAAAAAAAAAATTTTTCTTATGAAATGGTAGAGACTTTTTCTGAAGGTAATAAAACAAAAAGTACAAAATTTGATTAAAAATTAATTTCCCTCCCACAAATTTTCCCTTGTCAGCAATATTTACACATTGGTAATTTTGCCCACTTTGAGTCCTATTTTTGGCCAATTACATTGTTCCATTAGACCAAATTCTTAGCTATTTCACTAGTATGTTCTCCATTTTATCTATTGAGCACAAGAAATTGCCCAATCAACTATTTAACCCTTTCAGGGTCGAGAGGCCCTCTCCTAAACTTGTTCTCAGGGTCGAAAATTTTTCGGAAAAAAAAAAAAAGGATTTTTTCTTATGAAATGATAGAGAATCTTTTCCCCGATCATAATGACACCAAAAGTATGAAATTTGATGGAGAACTTACGGAATTATGCTCTCGCGAAGTTAGCGGTGTCGCCAATGTTTACGCATCGGCGATTCCTCCCACTTTGAGTCCTGTTTTTGGCCAATTCCTGTGTACTAGTCGACAAAAAATCATATTTATTTTGCTAGAACTCCATTTTTTCCATCGAATGAGTACAAGAAACCACCCATTTACCAATTTCAACTATCCAATAAAGTGGTTAGAAATTGGCAATTTTGCCAATTTCACACAAATTTCAGAAGATGCCAATTTCCAAATAGGGTCCAGAATAAACAAGAAATACATTCCTGGCACTAAAATAACAAGTTCTCTGTTCGTTAGTCACATCCCCAGGCCCCTCTTATATTTCTTTGGATTTCCACTTTGAATTTTTATTCTTACAAAAAGAAAAATAAGATTTACTGTTATACAGACTACTGCATTAGTGTAGAAATGGTATAAATAATATCAGCGCACCTGTGAAAGAATATTAGACTCACCAGTTGATGTGTATTGGACGCTTGGCATGATTTGTTTGCTTTTGAACTTTGGTAAAAATCAAACATTTCTGCTACTTGGAGCTCAATTTCAAGGTACTTTTCATTGTAAAACCAGTCAGAATCATCTCTATTTCAGTAATATGTCTTCCATTGTATAAAATGAGACCAAGAAAACTAGAATACAACAATAAATACCATACGAAAATACAGTGCAAAGTCGTTGTTTTAATCCAAAAACACGGTCAAAGTTTTTTTTTTCTCATTACGCACTGTGTGCTGCAGGATTTTTTTTATACTGCACACACTGACCACATAGACCCATTCTTACGTATGTAGGCCTACCAGCATTCTCTCGATAGATTTGAGGGCGCTAGAGTTTTGGCGTACTAGTACATCAAAAACCCTGGGTCGTAAGATGTACTAGTACATCTGAAACCCCCAAAGGGTTAAGGGTTAACTCTTCAGCTTATGTATCTATCAGTTCATTTAACCCCTTGACTGTCGCAACCCCCTATCCTCAGGTGTCTCCTGGTGTCACAAAATTTAAAAAAATATTTTTTTTTTTTTTAAATGATAGAGAATCTTTTCCCGATTGTAATGACACCAAAAAAAAAACGAAATTTGATGGAAAACTGACAGAATTACGCTCTCGTGAAGTTAGCAACCTCGGCGATATTTACAAATCGGCGATTTCGCCCACTTTGAGCCCTATTTTTGGCTAATTCCATTGTTCCAGTCAACCAAACTCATAGCTGTTTCTTTAGAACTCCATTTTTTCTATCGATTGAGTAAGAGAAACTGCCCATTTACCAATTTCAACTACCCAATTACGTGGCCAGAAATTTGCAATTTGGCCAATTTCACGAAAATTAAAAAAATGACAATTTCAAAAAAAGGTCCAGAATGAACAATGCAGACATTCCTGGCTCTAAAATAACATTTTCTTTGATCATCAGTCACGTCTTCAGGCCCCTCTGATATTACTCTTGCTTTCTATTTTGAATTTTTATTCAAACAAAAAATAGAAGATTTACTGTTATGCAGACTACTCCAATACTGTAATAATTGTACAAATAATGTCAACCCATTCATGACTGCATAATAGAATGGCTAGTTGGACATTTATTGGACAATGACATCATTATTTTACTTTTGAACATCGGCAAAAATCAAACATTTCCCCTACTTTGAGCTCCATTTCCAGGTTCTTTTTATAGTAAACCCAATCAAAATCACCTCTATTTTTATAATATGCTTTCCATTCTATCAAATGAGACCAAGAAAATGAGAATGCAACCATAAATACTATATGAAAGTAGACCACAAAGTCGGTATTTTAATTAAAAACAAACGGTCCAAGTTTTTTTTCTCATTATGCACTGCATGCTCTAGGATTTTTTTTTATGGTGCACACTGACCACACAGACCCATTCTCTCACATGTGGGCCTATCAGCTTTCTCCTGCTTGATTTGAAGCCACTAGAATTTGAGTATTTATACATCAAACACGGTACCTCGTAAGACTTACATATACGACCAAAACCGTCAAAGCGTTAATCTATCTATCTTTCAACACACCGGCCATATCCCACCGAGGCGGGGTGGCCCAAAAGGAAAAACGAAAGTTTCTCCTTTTACATTTAGTAATATATACAGGAGAAGAGGTTACTAGCCCCTTGCTCCTACTATTTTTATTATACGTACTATTATATTATTATTTATTATACTATTATTATATATTATTATTATTATTACAATATAAATAATTTGTAATTTTAACTCGCACAAAAAATAGAAGATTTACTGTTATGCAGACTACTGCATATTGGAATGGACACGTCATTTGTTTACTCTTGAACATAGCCAAGGAATCGAACATTTCTCTTACGTTGAGCTCATTTTCAAGGTACTTTTCGTTATGAAAGCAGTGAAAATCATATCTATTTCTGTAATATATCTTCCAATCTATCCAACGAGACCAAAAAAACGAGAATACAACCATAAAAACACACGAAAATACCGCTAAGGGGTGGCTATTTGCTGAGAAGTGAACTCTATTATTTATGCCCCAGTTTCTTTAATTTTTGGTGTACGTTAAAAAGCATCTTTCCATCATACATTTCCCAAGTTTCAATAAGATAGTCCAACAAACAAACGAGATCCAATTCTCTAGATCAAGAGCAAGAGCCCCTCACCAGCGTCAAGGAACCTCCCTTGAGGTCTGCTCGCTTATGGAAATTTCGCTCGTGTATGGAAGTAAAAAATCAACCCATCGACTGCTTCTATTTGGAAAAACTCGCATGTGGATGCGCTCGCAAGTAGAGGTTCCACTGTATTCCAATTTCAAAATAGGGTCCAGAACAGGCATTCCTGGCACTAAAATAGCATTTCCTCTGTTTATTAGTTAAGTTTCCAGGCTTTACTGATGAATTCTGTTTTTGTTATTCACATAAAGAATTTTCAGGAGAAAATGTATCTTCTCTAAGAGCACAATGAATAACATCACTTACCAATAATCTATGATCACTGGTGTCAAATACGTACAGCAGAAAACTCCAGCAAAATTAAGTGGCATTTCCCGAACAAGTGTTAAGTACCAGATCCTTATTACTTTTACACAAAACTGCATCTTTTTAAATTAACCCTTTGAGGGTCCGTGCCGTAGATCTACGGCTATAAGTTGAGGGTCCAAGCCGTAGATCTACACCATGAGCTCAGCTCACTCTGATAAGCTGTGAGTGGTAAATTTGTGTCTAGATATGAGAGAATACATCTATGTGGTATGTGTGCACCACATAAAACAAATCCTGCAGCACAGTGCGTAATGAGAGAAAAAACTGAGGCCGTAATTTTCGGTTAAAACAGTGACTTTGCAGTGTTTTTTCGTATGTTTTTTTATAGTTGTATTTGCGATTTCTTTGTCTCATTTGATAGAATGGAAGATATATACCAATTTCTGATCACTTTATTTTGTAGTTGAAACAGTTGACTTGGCGATTTCTTGTGCTCAATCGATAGAATAGAAGTAATACTCATGAAATAGCTAAGAATTTGGTTGACTGGTCAGCAAAATCGCCAATGCGTAAATATCGCTGACACGTCAAAATTTGCAAGAGCATAATTTTGTCAATTTTCCATCAAATTTTGTACTTTTTGTTTTATTACCTTCAGAAAAAGATTCTCTACCATTTCATAAGAAAAAACTATTTTTTGAAAATTTTTTGGACACTGGTGTGCACTTAGAAATTTGGCCTTTGGACCCTGAAAGGGTTAAATAGTCAATAGGTACACTGAACACAATAAAACAATACTCCACTCTTGAAAAGAAAACTATTGATAAAAAATATGACATTTCATCAATTTAGAAAGTTACGTAAGATTTGAAGCAACAATAGTTTGAATGTTTTCTGAATGAAGTGAAAGCTTATTGAAAAGTAGATGAATGAAAGCCTCTTCACTGACTGGAAAACATTCACTTTAAAAATAAAGATTAAATCAACACAGTTATAAAAGAAGCAGTACTATCATATGTGGACAAAATTGCTGAAACATTTATTGGAGGTAATATACAGTGTCTTATTAGAACTGGTGATACACCCCAGCGCTCCCTCCTGGTGATACACCCCAGCGCTCCCTCCTGGTGATACACCCCAGCGCTCCCTCCTGGTGATACACCCCAGCGCTCCCTCCTGGTGATACACCCCAGCGCTCCCTCCTGGTGATACACCCCAGTGCTCCCTCCTGGTGATGCACCCCAGCAATCCCTCCTGGTGATACACCCCAGCGCTCCCTCCTGGTGATACACCCCAGCGCTCCCTCCTGGTGATACACCCCAGCGCTCCCTCCTGGTGATACACCCCAGCGCTCCCTCCTGGTGATACACCCCAGCGCTCCCTCCTGGTGATACACCCCAGCGCTCCCTCCTGGTGATACATCCCAGCGCTCCCTCCTGGTGATACACCCCAGCGCTCCCTCCTGGTGATTCACCCCAGCGCTCCCTCCTGGTGATACACCCCAGCGCTCCCTCCTGGTGATACACCCCAGCGCTCCCTCCTGGTGATACACCCCAGCGCTCCCTCCTGGTGATACACCCCAGCGCTCCCTCCTGGTGATACACCCCAGCGCTCCCTCCTGGTGATACACCCCAGCGCTCCCTCCTGGTGATACACCCCAGCGCTCCCTCCTGGTGATAAACCCCAGCGCTCCCTCCTGGTGATACACCCAAGCACTCCCTCCTGGTGATACATCCCAGCTCTCCCTCCTGGTGATACACCCCAGCGCTCCCTCCTGGTGATACACCCCAGCGCTCCCTCCTGGTGATACACCCCAGCGCTCCCTCCTGGTGATACACCCCAGCGCTCCCTCCTGGTGATACACCCCAGCGCTCCCTCCTGGTGATACACCCCAGCGCTCCCTCCTGGTGATACACCCCAGCGCTCCCTCCTGGTGATACACCCCAGCGCTCCCTCCTGGTGATACACCCCAGCGCTCCCTCCTGGTGATACACCCCAGCGCTCCCTCCTGGTGATACACCCCAGCGCTCCCTCCTAACCCACTGGAGCAAACCGAGAGGTGAACTGTAATACATTACACGACAACACTCACTCATCACGCACTTCAATTAAATCCAAGTCCAAAGAAGCATTCCCTGTTTTCTGACCAAAGTAATCAGAAAAGGCTGAGGCAAGCTGAAAACTGGAATATTTAAACTGATGATTTGCCCATCAGGAAGTAACAGTGTTGGGTTGTCAAATTGTTCAGATCCTGGGGAAGCTTGTTGTAGTATTTCAGGGCAAGATATTCTGTTTTATATATCATTACTTCTGGGTTGCTATATTAACCCTTTCAGGGTCCCCCAAATTTCAAAAAAAAATTATTTTTTCTTATGAAAAGACAATCTTTTCCCGATCATAATGACACCAGAAGTATGAAATTTAATGGAAAACTTAGGGAATTATGCTCTCGTGAAGTTAGCGGTGTCGCCGATGTTTATGCATCAGCGATTTTGCCCACTTTGAGCCCTATTTTTAGCCAATTCCAGTGTACTAGTCAACAAAAATCATACCTACTTCGATAGAACTCTATTTTTTTCTATCGAATGAGTACAAGAAACCACCCATTTACCGATTTCAACTATCCAATACAGTGGTCAGAATTTAGCAATTTTGCCAATTTCACACAAATTTCAAAAGATGCCAATTTCCAAATAGGGTCCAGAATAAACAAAGACATTCCTGGCACTAAAATAACATTTCCTCTGTTCATTAGTCACGTTCCCACGCCCCTCTTACGTTCTTTTGCTTTCCATTTTGAATTTTTATTCTCGCAAAAAAATAGAAGATTTACTGTTATGCAGACTACTGCATTAGTGTAGAAATGGTATAAATAATATCGGCGCACTTGTGAAAGAATACAGTGGACCCTCGACCAACGATGGCATCGATTAACGATAAATCCGACAAGCGATACATTTTAACGCAAAAATTTTGCCTCGACTCTCGCTAAAAAACTCTACCAACACTATTCGTTCCGTCCGAGACGCGTCCACTTCTGGCCAGTGTTTACAAGCCAGCCAGCCATAGCGGTCGCTTCCAAGCATACAATCAGAACATTTCATATTATCACAGCCTTTTTAGTGATTGCACCTGCAAAATAAGTCACCATGGGCCCCAAGAAAGCTTCTAGTGCCAACCCTACAGCAAAAAGGGCGAGAATTACTATGGATGTGACGAAAGAGATCATTGCTAAGTATGAAAGTGAAGTGCTTGTCTCCGAGCTGGCCAGGTTGTACACAAAACCCCAGTCAACCATCGCTACTATTGTGACCAAGAAAACGGCAATCAAGGAAGCTGTTCTTGCCAAAGGTGCAACTATGTTTTTGAAACTGAGATCGCAAGTGATAGATGATGTTGAGAGACTTTTATTGGTGTGGATAAACGAAAAAGATAGCAGGAGATAGCATCTCTCAAGCGATCATATGTGAAAAGGCTAGGAAGTTGCATGAGGATTTAATTAGAAAAATGCCAGCAACTAGTGGTGATGTGAGTGAATTTAAGGCCAGCAAAGGTTGGTTTGAGAGATTTAAGAATCGTGGGAGCGCTTGAGGTTCCTAAACCTGCATTCCCTGGAATGCAGGAGGGAGAGATACATGATTATATACACCTGGAAAATCCTAGAGGGACTAGTACCGAACTTGCACACGAAAATCACTCACTACGAAAGCAAAAGACATGGCAGACGATGCACCATCCCCCCAATGAAAAGCAGGGGTGTCACTAGCACGTTAAGAGACCATACAATAAGTGTCAGGGGCCCGAGACTGTTCAACTGCCTCCCAGCATGCATAAGGGGGATTACCAACAGACCCCTGGCAGTCTTCAAGCTGGCACTGGACAAGCACCTAAAGTCAGTTCCTGATCAGCCGGGCTGTGGCTCGTACGTTGGTTTGCGTGCAGCCAGCAGCAACAGCCTGGTTGATCAGGCTCTGATCCACCAGGAGGCCTGGTCACAGACCGGGCCGCGGGGGCGTTGACCCCTGGAACTCTCTCCAGGTAAACTCCAGGTTATAAGGCATGGTGAGGCTGCCAGTTTGGACCAAAAAGCAGCTGAAAAATATGTGCAGGAATTCAAGGAGTACATAGACAGTGAAGAATTGAAACCTGAACAAGTGTTTAATTGTGACACTGACAATGTTGTGAAACACTTTAGGAATGTCATAAAGGAACGGGAGGTACAGGCCTCTATGGACAGATATGTTGTGCGACAGAGGTCCAGTGACTCAAGCTGGTCCTAGTGGCATTAAAAGAAGGGAAGTAACCCCGAAAAAGGACTTGCCACCTCAAGTCCTAATAGAAGGGGATTCCCCTTCTAAACACTATCAACACACTCCCCTCCTCCCATCCCATCAATCATCACCAGATCTTCAATAAAGGTAAGTGTCATGCAATTGTGCATGTCTTCTTCAGTTTGTGTGTATTAAAATTAATATTTCATGTGGTAAAAAAAAAAATTTTCAATACTTTTGGGTGTCTTGCACGGATTAATTTGATTTCCATTATTTCTTATGGGGAAAATTAACTAGACTAACGATAATTTCGATTAACAATGAGCTCTCAGGAAAGGATTAATATCGCTGGTCGAGGGTCCACTGTATTAGACTCACAAGTTGACGTGTATTGGACGCATGGCATGATTTGTTTACTTTTGAACTTTGGTAAAAATCGAACATTTCTGCTACTTTGAGCTCAATTTCAAGGTACTTTTCATTGTAAAACCAGTCAAAATCATCTGAATTTCTGTAATATGTCTTCCATTCTATGAAAGAGACCAGGAAAATTAGAATACAACAATAAATACCATAAGAAAATACAGTGCAAAGTCGCTGTTTTAATCCAAAAACACGGTCCAAGTTTTTTTTCCCCTCGTTACGCACTGTGCTGCAGGATTTTTTTTTATACTGCACACACTGACCACATAGACCCATTCTTTCATATGTAGGCCTACCAGCTTTCTCTCACTAGATTTGAAGGCGGTAGAATTTATGAGTACTGGTATGTCAACGACTTTGGCACGTAAGCTGTACTAGTACGGCCGAAACCCTGAAAGGGTTAAAGACAAGTGGCAAGGACAATAACAAGATGTGAAGTGAGTTTATGATAGAGGCAGCAGTAGTGTTGGTGGTGGTTGATTTATCAGGAAACAGGCCCTTGTTTTCTCACATGGATCTCAGATGGTGATAATTACTGGCCTAATGGAGCAAGATTTTTATTTAGCCCTTAACCCTTAAATGGTCCAAATGTATATATACGTTCACTCGCGCAGCGCCCCAAATATTTTGAATTTTTTTTTTATAGGAAAAAAGAGCACATTTTTTTAAGTGTTTTAGAATAAAAAAATTTAGGGTCAGTACTTACCAAGATATGAGGCCTCGAAGTTGGCACTTGGCGATCACCTGACGGTAACATGGAGCACTGCAGCTTGCAGAAATTCTACATATTTGCCATTTTCTTCCATTTTTTTTTTTTTTAATTTTCTTGGTTTTCATGATATGATAATTATGTTTTATGGCAAATCTTTTGGTTTCAATGCTAATTGTTGTTTATACACCAATATTATATACAAAATTATTATCATTGTCATAAACACATGTACACACTGACAGGTGATTTTGCACACCTAGCTGAATCACATTCTATTATCTACAACTATATAAGAGTACAGTGGTCCCTTGTTGTTCATAATTAATCCGTTCCTGGAGCCGTTACTATAAACAAAATTTATGATTTACGAATCAATTTTCCCCATAAGAAATAATGTAAATACAATTAATCCGTTCCTGACACCCAGAAATATTAAAACAAAAAAATTTTTAACATGAAATATACATGTAGTACATAAACAATACAATGGGAAATGATGAATGAAACATTAACAGCATAACACTTACCTTTATTGGAGATTCTTCTTAGTGTATGGGAGACTGGAGGAGGAGAGAGAGTGGATTGTTTATAGTTTGGAAGGGGAATCCCCTTCTATCAACACCTCAGGTACCATTTGCTTTTCTGGGGTTGCTTCTCTTCTCTGTTTCTTAATGCCACTAGGACCACCTTGAGAGTCACTGGAGTCCTGTCTCACAAAATAACTGTGGAGAGAGCTCTGTTTCTGGCATCTCTTTAACACTTCCCTAAAATGGCCCAAGACTTTGTCACTGTACATGTTGCCAACCTGGCTTGCAACAACCTTGTTAGGGTGATGTTTCTCCATAAAGATTTCCATCTTACCCCACATAGTAAAAATCTCTTTAATTTCTGAAGAAGGCACCTTCTTCCATCTCTCTTCCTCCTCCTCTGCAGCAGGATTCTGAGCTGCGATGTGTTGCTCTTCCTGCTGAAGCTCTTGCAGCTTCTCAGTGGTGAGCTCTTCGTTGTGGTCTTCCACCAATTCTTCCACATCCTCCAAACTCACATCCAACCCCATGGAACTCCCCAGTGCCACAATTGATTTTACAACAGACATAGGCTCATTAGGGTCAGTCCCAAATCCTTCAAAATCCCTCTTGTTGACACAATCTGGCCACAATTTTCTCCAGGCAGAGTTCAAAGTCCTGGTAGTCAC
Organism: Cherax quadricarinatus; assembly: GCF_038502225.1. Classification (NCBI taxonomy): domain Eukaryota; kingdom Metazoa; phylum Arthropoda; class Malacostraca; order Decapoda; family Parastacidae; genus Cherax; species Cherax quadricarinatus. The sequence continues at coordinate 32,659,197 of NC_091334.1, forward strand.
TCCCTCCCAAGCCATACCTATAAGGGTTATGCAGTGGAGGATGCTGAAGTGTTCTCTCCAAAATTCCCTTAGGGTCAAGTGAGTGTCTGTGGTCACAGTCAAGCACCTGTGAAACATTGCTTTTGTGTAGAGTTTTTTAAAGTTTGCAATAACCTGCTGGTCCATGGGTTGGAGGAGAGGAGTGGTATTCAGGGGCAAGAACTTTACTGTGATGAACCCAAACTCCTCGAAAATTAGGTCATCCAAGTTTGGAGGATGAGCAGGTGCATTGTCCATTACTAGCAGGCACTTGAGATCCAATTTCTTTTCCAGGAGATACTCCTTCACACTGGGGCCAAACACTTCATTGAACCACTCGACGAAAATTTCCCTCGTGACCCATGCCTTACTATTAGATTTCCAAAACACACACAATTTACTTTTCATAACATTGTTTTTCCTGAACACTCTGGGATTTTCAGAATGGTACACTAGTAATGGCTTCACTTTGAAATCTCCACTAGCATTAGCACAGAACATTAGCGTCAGCCTGTCTTTCATAGGCTTGTGTCCTGGCATTGCCTTTTCCTCTTGTGTAATGAAGATCCTCTTTGGCATTTTCTTCCAAAAGAGGCCTGTTTCGTCACAATTGAACACTTGTTTAGGTTTCAGTCCTTCAGCCTCTATGTACTCCTGGGATTCGTGCACATTTTTCAGCCGCCTTGTGGTCCGAACTGGCAGCCTCACCATGCCTTACCACACTGTGTATGCCAGTACGGTTCTTAAATCTCTCAAACCAGCCTTTGCTAGCCTTAAATTCACTCACTTCACCACTATTTGCAGGCAATTTCTTTACCAAATCTTCATGCAACTGCCTAGCCTTTTCACAAATAAACGAAGTCATAAGAGTATCTCCTGCTAATTGTTTCTCATTTATCCACACCAATAATAACTTCTCAACCTCTTCCAGTACTGGTGATCTCATTTTTGTCAGCATAGTTACTCCCTTTGCAACAACAGCATCCTTTATTTCCTTTTTCTTGGCCACTATGGAACATAAGGTTGTGTAGGGTTTCTTATACATCCTGGACAGTTCAGCCACACTTGTACCACTTTCATATTGTTCAATGATGGTTTTCTTAAATTCAATCGTATTTCTCACCTTCTTTACCACAGGCTTGGCACTAGGAGCTTTCTTTGGAGCCATGGTAGCTTATTTAGTACTTGCAAGCACTAAAATAAATGGAATACAGTGGACCCTCAACCAGCTATATTAATCCGTTCCTGAGAGCTCATCGTTAATCGAAATAATCGTTAGTCAAGTTAATTTTCCCCATAAGAAACAATAGAAACCAAATTAATCCGTGCAAGACACCCCAAAGTATTGAAAAAAAAAATTTTTACCACATGAAATATTAATTTTAATACACACAAACTGAAGAAGACATGCACAGTTACATGACACTTACCTTTATTGAAGATCTGGTGATGATTGATGGGATGGGAGGGGAGGAGACCGTTGATCTTCTTAGTGTTTAGAAAGGGAATCCCCTTCCATTAGCACTTGAGGTAGCAAGTCTTTTTCTGGGGTTACTTCCCTTGTTCTTTTAATGCCACTAGGACCTCCTGAGTAATGTACGTCCTGCTTGGCATTTTCTTCCAAAACAGGCCTGTTTCGTCACAATTAAAAACTTGTTCAGGTTTCAGTCCTTCACTGTCTATGTACTCCTTGAATTCCTGCACATATTTTTCAGCTGCTTTGTGGTCCGAACTGGCAGCCTCACCATGCCTTACTACACTATGTATGCCACTACGCCTCATAAATCTCTCAAACCAACCTTTGCTGGCCTTAAATTCACTCGCATCACTAGTTGCTGGCATTTTTTTAATTAAATCGTCATGCAACTTCCTAGCCTTTTCACATATGATCGCTTGAGAGATGCTATCTCCTGCTATCTGTTTCTCGTTTATCCACACCAATAAGAGTCTCTCAACATCTTCTACCGCTTGCGATCTCAGTTTCGAAAACATAGGTGCACCTTTGGCAAGAACAGCTTTCTTGATTGCCGTTTTCTTGCCCACAATAGTAGCGATGGTTGATTGGGGTTTATTATACAACCTGACCAGCTCAGAGATACGCACTCCACTTTCATACTTATCAATGATCTCTTTCTTCATCTCCATAGTAATTCTCACCCTTTTTGCTGTAGGGTTGGCACTAGAAGCTTTTTTGGGGCCCATGGTGACTTATTTTGCAGGTGCAATCACTACAAAGGCTGTGATAATATGAAATGTTCCAGTTGTGTTTGGAAGCGACCGCGGTGGCTGGCTGGCTTGTAAACACTGGCACCCATGGGACAAGTGAGGCGCCTCAGGCCAGCCAAAGTGGACGCGTCTCGTACGGAACGAATAGCGCTGGTTGGGTTTTTAAGTGCTAGTCAAGGCAAAATTTTTGCGTTTAAATGTATCGCTAGTCAGATTTATCGTTAATCGATGCCATCGCTGGTTGAGGGCCCACTGTATTATGAAATATTTCGCTGGAGCACATGAGGGGACCTTCGCTCACTGGTAAACAATGCCAGACTGGCTGCCGCCCCGGCTCACGCCGTGGGTACACGTCCCGGACGAACTACGACTCGCAAGTCAACCTATGAAAAGCGAGTCCATGTTTATACGAAAATACCTCTATGATTGGCAAATTTTACGATTGCCGGGAACTACGAAAAGTGGGGGACCAATGTATTTACATGTCCTACTTATGTTTCTAGAACTCCACGATTGTATGATACTCCATGAAGCATGGATTCATACAGAGTGCCACCCCACACTGGTGACAAATGAATCGTGTGTCCTTCTGCTGTTGGGGTCGTTTTTTGGTGGTAGCACACACAACACACTTTTTCTGGGTATTCTTCTTCTTTTGGGTAAGTGGTATTGGTACCAGATAGTGACAGTTAGGAGTATTTGGTCTGGCACTTCCCCCACTGGCTGTGGTTGGGGACAGGTTGTGGTGTGACAGGTCGCTGTTGATGGACAGGTACAGGTGTGGTACCATACTTTCTTGCTATCTGTTTGACAACATTCAGAGAGAATTCTGCAAAACGTTGTTGTTTTCCAGTCTTTATTTTATACATATTGAATGTATTGAGCACTGCAAGGTGAAAAAACAGTTTTATATACCACTTGTGACTCCTACGCACACAGTCAACAAACCTTATCATGTCACACTTGTCAACTAGTCTCATATTGTTTATATAGTCCACGACAGCAGCTTGCTTTACAATAGGCTCTTTGTTGAACTTGCTCAGTCTGTCTGTACCATCTCATTTCTGTGGATGATTGACAGCAATGTCACGTCCCGTTTGTCATGCCACATCAGTGCCATGTCATTAGCATGAAACACTTGCACTGCACCTTCAACACTGCCTCCACTGAAGCTTGGCATACGTTTTCTATTCCTTCTCACTGTTCCACATGTATCAGTATTGTTCACACGTAGGAAATCAGCGAGCATAGGGCTTGTATACCAGTTGTCTTTGTACAATGTATGGCCCTTGCCAAGGTATGGTTCCATCATCCTGCGAACAGCATCACCGAAAATGCCCAACATCCGTCTGTCATCGTCAAGTGTAATTCTCCCGGTGTATACAATAACATCCAACACAAGACCACTCTCACAGTCACACATAACAAAAAGTTTTATACCAAAGCGATTAAGCTTGCTCGGTATATATTGCTTGAATGACAAGCGTCCCTTGAACAGAATCAAGGACTCATCAACAACAATGTTCTTGAAGGGATAAAAGTATGCACTGAATTTCTGCTTCAAATATATAAACACTTCCCGGATTTTGTATAGAAGGTCATTTCTGTTTGGCGTATTTATGTTGTTGTCCCTTATTACTTTGATAGTAAGGTTCTCACTACATGTTCTAGTGTGGGGTAGCTTTTTACTTAACCCTTTGACTGTTTATGCCGTATAAATACGTCTTACGCGCCACTGTTTCTGACGTATATATACTCGATAATTCTAGCGACTTCAAATCAAGCGGGAGAAAGCTGGTAGGCCCACATATGAGAGAATGGGTCTGTGTAGTCAGTGTGCACCACATAAAAAAATCCTGCAGCACACAGTGTGTAATGAGAAAAAAAAAACTGATCATTTCTTTGGATTAAAACGCTGACTTTGAGGTGTATTTTCGTATAGTATTTATCGTTGTATTCGCGTTTTCATGGTCTTAGGTGATAAAATGGAAAACATATTACAGAAATAGAGATGATTTTCATTACTTTGACGATGAAATCGACCTTGAAACTGAGCTCAAAGTAGCGGAAATGTTCGATTTTTACCAATGTTCAGGAGTAAACAGATCACACCACACGTCCAATACACGTCAGCTGGGGAGTCTAATATTCTTTCACTAGTGCACTGATATTATTTATACCATTTTTACAATAATGCAGTAGTCTGCATAACAGTAAATATTGTATTTTTTTGTATGAATAAAAAATCAAAATAGAAAGCAATAATATAAGAGGGGCCTAGAGATGTGACTAATGAACAGAGGATATGTTATTTTAGTGCCAAGAATATCTACCTTGTTTATTCTGGACCCTATTTTGAAATTGGCATCTTTTTTTAATTTGTGTGAAATTGGCCAAATTGCCAATTTCTGACCACTATATTGGGTAGTTCAAATTGGTAAATGGGCGGTTTCTTGACTCAGCTGATAGATAAAATGGAGTTCTAAAGAAATAGCTATGAGTTTGGTCAACTGGAACAACGGAATTGGCTGAAAACAGGGCTCAAAGTCAGCGAAATTGCTGATATGAATATGTCGCCGAGACCGCTAACTTCGCGGGAGTGTAATTCCGTGAGTTTTCGACCAAATTTCGAACTTTTGGTGTCATTACCATCGGGAAAAGATTCTCTATCATTTCATAAGAAAAATATTTTTTTTTTCAAAAATTTATCGACATAGAATGACAGTTTCAGAAAGGGGCCTGCGACAGTCGAAGGGTTAAAGGCCTTATCAGTCTAGGGTAATACTTACATTCATGACTGATCCTCCTCAGTGTCTCTGAAATCCTTTCACCAGCCCTCTACACAAGTTAAACTACTATAAAAATAGAACTATATTCTAGATAGATATATACAGAATATACAATATACAAAACATAAGTCTACACACTCTTTAGCTGCTCTCCTGGGAACAGCCCACATGGTGCGTCTCAGCAATTTGCCCTTCTCTCTTCTTGACTAATCTCTGGACTAACCAGTGTTTTGACACACTTTAGTCACCCTGGGTATGGTGGCCACAACTTAAGGTATAAAACTCACCCCTGGGGCACACATAATGCCCAAAAATAAAAAGGAGGACTCAGAGGTCCTACCAGCTTGAAGCCAACAAGGAGAGCGAGGGAGAGGGAGGAGCCTAACTAAGCTCCTCCCACACCCACCAAAACAACAAAGACTGTTGCCAAGCACAATTCTCTAGTTACCTCAACTCTTCCACACCTTATTTCACTTTTACAAAAAGAAATACAGTGGACCCCCACCTTACGATATTAATCCGTTCCTGAGAGCTCATCGTAAGCCGAAATTATCGTAAGGCGAATTAATTTTCCCCATAAGAAATAGTGGAAATCAAATTAATCCATGCAAGACACACCAAAGTATGAAAAAAATATTTTTTTACCACATGAAATATTAATTTTAATACACACAAACTGAAGAAAACGCATACAATTACAGTGGACCCCCGGTTAACGATTTTAATCCGTGCAAGAGGGATAATTGTTATGCGAAATAATCGTTATGCGAATGAATTTTCCCCATAAGAAATAATGGAAATAAAATTAATCCGTGCAAGACGCCCAAAAGTATGAAAAAATTTTTTTTTTACCACATGAAATGTTAATTTTAATACACACAAACCGAAAAAGGCATGCACAATTAAATGACACTTACTTTTATTGAAGATCTGGTGATGATTGATGGGATGGGAGGAGGGGAGAGCATTATCTTCTTACTGTTTAGAAGGGGAATCCCCTTCCATTAGGACTTGAGGTAGTAAGTCCTTTTCTGGGGTTACTTCCCTTCTTTTTTTAATGCCACTAGGGCCAGCTTCAGAGTCACTGGACTTCTTTCGCACAAGATATCTGTCCATAGTGGCCTGTACCTCTCGTTCCTTTATGACTTGCCTAAAGTGTTTCACAACATTGTCAGTGTAATAATCACCAGCACGGCTTGCAATAGCTGTGTGAGGGTGATTTTCATCCATGAAGGTTTGCACTTCAAGCCACTTAGCACAGATTTCCTTTATCTTTGTAGTAGGCAACTTCTTCAATTTCTCTCTCCCCTCCTCTGAACCAGTTTCCCCAGGTCTGGCCTCTTGCTCTTGAAGTTGATCTATCAGCTCATCAGTGGTTAGTTCTTCATTGTCCTCCTCCACCAACTCTTCCACATCCTCCCCACTAACCTCCAACCCCAAGGACTTTCCCAATGCCACAATGGATTCCTCAACTGGCACAGGATTCTCAGGGTTAGCCTCAAACCCTTCAAAATCCCTTTTGTCTGCACATTCTGGCCACAGTTTCTTCCAAGCAGAGTTCAAGGTCCTCTTAGTCACTTCCTCCCAAGCCTTACCTATAAGGTTTACACAATTGAGGATATTAAAGTGATCTCTCCAAAACTCTCTTAGAGTCAGTTGAGTTTCTGAGGTCATTACAAAGCACCTTTCAAACAGAGCTTTTGTGTACAGTTTCTTGAAGTTGGAAATAACCTGCTGGTCCATGGGCTGCAGGAGAGGCGTGGTATTAGGAGGCAAAAACTTCACCTTAATGAAGCTCATGTCCCCATAAAGTCGCTCTGCCACGTCTGTAGGATGACCAGGGGCATTGTCTAACACCAGGAGGCACTTAAGTTCTAATTTCTTTTCAGTTAGGTAATTTTTCACATTGGGGGCAAATGCATGGTGTAACCAGTTATAGAAAAATTCCCTAGTGACCCATGCCTTACTGTTTGCCCTCCACAGCACACACAAATTATCCTTGAGGACATTCTTTTGCCTGAACGCTCTGGGAGTTTCAGAGTGATACACTAATAAAGGCTTCACTTTGCAATCACCAGTAGCATTGGCACACATCAACAAAGTAAGCCTGTCTTTCATAGGCTTATGTCCTGGGAGTGCCTTTTCCTCCTGAGTAATGTAGGTCCTGCTTGGCATTTTCTTCCAGAACAGGCCTGTTTCATCACAATTAAACACTTGTTCAGGTTTCAGTCCTTCAGTTTCTATGTACTCCTTGAATTCCTGCACATATTTTTCAGCCGCTTTGTGGTCCGAACTGGCAGCCTCACCATGCCTTATCACACTATGGATGCCACTACGCTTCTTAAATCTCTCAAACCAACCTTTGCTGGCCTTAAATTCACTCACATCATCACTAGTTGCAGGCATTTTTTTAATTAAATCCTCATGCAACTTCCTAGCCTTTTCACATATGATCGCTTGAGAGATGCTATCTCCTGCTAGCTGTTTTTCATTTATCCACACCAATAAGAGTCTCTCAACATCTTCCATCACTTGCGATCTTTGTTTCGAAAACACAGTTGAACCTTTGGCAAGAACAGCTTCCTTGATTGTCTTTCTGGTGCCCACAATAGTAGCGATGGTTGATTGGGGTTTCTTGTACAGCTTGACTAGGTCGGCTATACGCACTCCACTTTCATACTTATCAATTATCTCTTTCTTCATTTCTATAGTAATTCTTACCCTTTGAGGTGTAGGGTTGGCACTAGAAGCTTTCTTGGGGCCCATGGTCACTTATTTTCCAGAAACAGCACCGAAAATACTGTAATAATACGAAATATTCCGAGTGTATGCTTGGATGTTACCGCGGAGGCTGGCTGGTAAACAATGGGACGACCGGCACATGTGAGGCTGGCTGAGGGCACATTGGACGCGTCTCGGACGAAAATCGGTAAGCGGGTTTTTAATCGGTATGCGCGGCAAAAATTTTGCGATAAAAGTAATCGGTATGCGGAAAAATCGCTATGTGATGCCATCGTTATGCGGGGGTCCACTGTACTACTCTACTAAGAACAGAATACAGTGGACCCCCGGTTTACGATCACCTCCCAATGCAACCAATTATGTAAGTGTATTTATGTAAGTGCGTTTGTACGTGTATGTTTGGGGGTCTGAAATGGACTAATCTAATTCACAATATTCCTTATGGGAACAAATTCATTCAATAATGGCACCTGAACATACTTCTGGAATGAAATAATATCGTAAACCAGGGGTCCACTGTACAGGTCTCCATCAATATTCGCGTTTTCAACTTTCGCGGGCTTCACACATTCACGAATTCCCAACTGCCAAATTCCCAACCACCAAATCATATTTAAGTTTCCCGCCACCTGCGAGTCCCTACTACCCTCCCTCCGACCCCCAAAACTGGCAGCCAGCTTCCCACCACTCACTGTAGTGAGTGTTTTGTTTGTTCATTATTTGCTATTAAACTACAGTATAAATAATGTCTACCCATTCATGACTGAGTATTGAAATGGCTGTTCGGACAGGTATTGGACGGTGACATCATATGTTTACTCTTGAACACAGTGAAGAATCAAACATTTCTGCTACTGTAGTAGTAGTAATAATAATAATAATAATAATAATAATAATATGATAGCATTGAAGGAAATTGTAAAAAAATACGAGGGTTGAAGCAGTGGTGGAAGCAGTGGTTGAGGCATCGTCAGTCAGTGTGGCTTTGTTTATGCTTGAGTGACTATTAGTCTCCACACTTCCAAACATTTCACAATAATTCATTGTGTTTGGTGCTTGCAGATTGAGTGTGACTGGAGTGGTAGAGGCAGCGATTGAGGCAGTGGTATTTAATAAGATGTATGTTATTATTAATAATAATACATAATGATTTAGATAAAGAGTGTATCAGTCTGTAGTGGAAGGAAGGCGGGGTAGGGGTCGGCCTAGGAAGGGTTGGAGGGAGGGGGTAAAGGAGGTTTTGTGTGCGAGGGGCTTGGACTTCCAGCAGGCATGCGTGAGCGTGTTTGATAGGAGTGAATGGAGACAAATGGTTTTTAATACTTGACGTGCTGTTGGAGTGTGAGCAAAGTAACATTTATGAAGGGATTCAGGGAAACCGGCAGGCCGGACTTGAGTCCTGGAGATGGGAAGTACAGTGCCTGCACTCTGAAAAAGGGGTGTTAATGTTGCAGTTTAAAAACTGTAGTGTAAAGCACCCTTCTGGCAAGACAGTGATGGAGTGAATGATGGTGAAAGTTTTTCTTTTTCGGGCCACCCTGCCTTGGTGGGAATCGGCCGGTGTGATAATAAAAAAAAAATAAAAAATAATAAAGAAAAATTGGATATCAAATTGGGGAGGAGGAGTATGGAAGAAGTGAATGTTTTCAGATACTTGGGAGTTGACGTGTCGGCGGATGGATTTATGAAGGATGAGGTTAATCATAGAATTGATGAGGGAAAAAAGGTGAGTGGTGCATTGAGGTATATGTGGAGTCAAAAAACGTTATCTATGGAGGCAAAGAAGGGAATGTATGAAAGTATAGTAGTACCAACACTCTTATATGGATGTGAAGCTTGGGTGGTAAATGCAGCAGCGAGGAGACGGTTGGAGGCAGTGGAGATGTCCTGTCTAAGGACAATGTGTGGTGTAAATATTATGCAGAAAATTCGAAGTGTGGAAATTAGGAGAAGGTGTGGAGTTAATAAAAGCATTAGTCAGAGGGCAGAAGAGGGGTTGTTGAGGTGGTTTGGTCATTTAGAGAGAATGGATCAAAGTAGAATGACATGGAAAGCATATAAATCTATAGGGGAAGGAAAGAGGGGTAGGGGTCGTCCTCGAAAGGGTTGGAAAGAGGGGGTAAAGGAGGTTTTGTGGGCGAGGGGCTTGGACTTCCAGCAAGCGTGCATGAGCGTGTTAGATAGGAGTGAATGGAGACGAATGATACTTGGGACCTGACGATCTGTTGGAGTGTGAGCAGGGTAATATTTAGTGAAGGGATTCAGGGAAACCGGTTATTTTCATATAGTCGGACTTGAGTCCTGGAAATGGGAAGTACAATGCCTGCACTTTAAAGGAGGGGTTTGGGATATTGGCAGTTTGGAGGGATATGTTGTGTATCTTTATATGTATATGCTTTTAAACTGTTGTATTCTGAGCACCTCTGCAAAAGCAGTGATAATGTGTGCGTGTGGTGAAAGTGTTGAATGATGATGAAAGTATTTTCTTTTTGGGGATTTTCTTTCTTTTTTGGGTCACCCTGCCTCGGTGGGAGACGACCGACTTGTTGAAAAAAAAAAAAACATATTATTAATAACATGTATTATTATTATTATTAACAAGTTATTAAAAACCACTGCCTCAACCGCTGCTTCAACCGCTACCTCTACCACTGCCTCTACCACTGCCTCTACCACTCCAGTCACACTCAATCTACAAGCACCAAACACAATGAATTATTGTGAAATGTTTGGAAGAGTGTGGAGACTAATACTCAAGCATAAACAAAGCCACACTGACTGACGATGCCTCAACCACTGCTTCAACCCTCGTATTTTTGTACTATTTCCTTCTTCATTTCTATCATAATAATAATAATACGATAGAATTGAAGGAAATTTTACAAAAATACGAGGGTTGAAGCAGTTGTGGAAGAAGTGGTTGAGGCATCGTCAGTCAGTGTGGCTTTGTTTATGCTGAAGTGAGCATTAGTCTCCACACTCTTCCAAACATCTCACAATAATTCATTGTGTTTGGTGCTTGTAGATTGAGTGCGACTGCTACATAATTAACCCTTTCAGGGTCCGTCCCGTAGATCTACAGCTTTACGGTGAGTGTCCAAACCGTAGATCTACGCCATGAGCTCAGCTCACATTTGGTACATTTGGGCCTAGATATGAGAGAATACATCTATGTGGTATGTGTGCACCACATAAAACAGATCCTGCAGCACACTGAGTATAATGAGAGAAAAAAAATGAAATCATGATTTTTCGATTAAAACAGCGACTTTGCAGTGTTTTTTCGTATGTTTTTTTATAGTTGTATTTGCGATTTCTTGATCTCATTTGATAGAATGGAAGACATATTACAGAAATAGAGATGATTTTGATTGGTTTTAGCACTGGAAATGGCTTGAAACCGAGCTCAAAGTAGCGGAAATGTTAAATTTTTGCCGATATTCAAGAGTAAACAAACGACCTCACACATCTAATACACGTCAGCTGGTGGGTCTAATATACATTCACAAATATGGTGATGATATTTATACAATTATTACAGTATTGCATAACAGTAAATCTTCTATTTTTTGGTGTGAATAAAAATTCATTATGTGAATAAAAAATCAAAATGGAATTTATTTGTAAAGCCTCAAAATGTAACTAATGAACAGAGGAAATGTTAGTTTAGTTCCAGGAATACCTACATTGTTTATTCTGGAGCCTATTTTGAAATTGGAATATTTTGAACTTTGTGTTAAATTGGCCAAATTAACAATTTCTGATCACTTTATTTTGTAGTTGAAACAGTTGACTTGGCGATTTCTTGTGCTCAATCGATAGAATAGAAGTAATACTAGTGAAATAGCTAAGAATTTGGTTGATTGGAATAATGTAATTGGCCTAAAATGGGAGTCAAAATCGGCAAAATCGCCGATTCGTAAATATCGCTGACACATCAAAATTCGCGAGAGCATAATTTCGTCAATTTTCCACCAAATTTTGTACTTTTTGTTTTATTACCTTCACAAAAAGATTCTCTACGATTTCATAAGAAAAAATAACAATTTTTTTTTTTTAAATTCTTGGACACTGGTGCGTGACTTCAGATTTTGGCCTTGGACCCTGAAAGGGTTAACCATGGGCCCCAAAGAAACTTGCTAGTGCCAACCCTTTGGTAAAGAAATTGAGAAACACAATATAATTGAAAAAAGAAATTGTACCAAAATACGAGCAGTGCGCCGCAGTGGTTGAGGCACTGGTTGAGGCAGTGGTATTTAATAACATCCATGTTATTAAACCATAACATGTATGTATTTAGTACAATATTTTGCCACATTTTCATGTATTTTATGATTGTTCATGATTCAACAAGTTAAGGAAGCAGTATTGTATTATATTTCCCTACAATATATAAGGGCACCAAACATTCGCGAGGCTCTTGATCCCCTAACCCTCGCGAATGTTGAAGGAGACTTGTACATGACACTTACCTTTATTGAAGATCTTATGATGATTGATGGAATGGGAGGAGGAGAGAGTGTGGCAGTTATTGTTTAGAAGGGGAATCCCCTTCCATTAGGACTTGAGGTAGCAAGTCCTTTTCCGGGGTTACTTCCCTTCTTTTAATGCCATTAGGACCAGCTTGAGAGTCGCTGGACATCTGTCGTACAACAAATCTGTCCATAGAGGTCTGTACCTCCCGTTCGTTTAAGATTTGCCTAAAATGGGCCACAACATTGTCATTGTAATAGTCACCAGCACGGCTTGCAATAGCTGTGTTAGGGTGATTTTTCATCCATAAAGGTTTGCACTACAACCCACTTTGCACACATTTCCTTAATCTTCGAAGTAGGCACAATGGATTCCACAACTGGCATAAGCTTCTCAGGGTTAGCCCCAAACCCTTCCAAATCTTTCTTAATTTCCATACTAATTCTCACCCTTTTTACCACAGGGTTGGCACTAGAAGCTTTCTTGGGGCCCATGGTGACTTATTTTGCAGTTACAAGCACAAAAAACTGGGAGATAAGGTGAAATGTACCGAATGTATGCGTGGATGCAACCGCACTGGCTGGCTTGTAAACACTGACACCCACGGGGCAGCTGAGGCCACAAGTGGGACACGTCCCAAACGAATCACGTAAGGCGAGTTTTTTATCGTGAGGAGAGGCAAAATTTTTGCGTTCAGATGCTTCGTATAGTGGATTTAACGTAACACGATGCGTTCGTAAGGCGTGGGTGCACTGTACAACTTTATAAAACTACTTATTTAAATTGTGTTTGTGTCTATAGTATAACCTATTATATTGAAAAAAAACAGGCTTGACTCAGCTGCCTTACAGCTATAAGGGTGATCTGCCCTTATGACATTTAGGGCTGAGTCCCCATCAGTTCAATATAATTAGGTATCCCAGAGTAACTGTTACTTATATACAGCAATGTGTGTTGGGTCCCATAGTCCCATAACAATTTCTGTCTGAAAAGTGCAACATTCGTAGTAACAGAGTGAATCTGTTGCAGGGAAGGTGGTCACGGAAAACTGGAGTACTGATGAAGTGGTCTGTGGACCAGTGATTACGTATATTGTTCTTATAGATATGTGGCATAAACATGACTGGCAAAGAATAAATACATTTCAGCCACTGTTGTGTCCTTCCACCAGAGCAGCTGTGACGATTCTCCAACCTCTTTTGTGTTGTCCATGACATATCGGTAATAATCGTTTGTCTGGGTCACTATCAAGTTCATTATAGGCTCGTCAAAGTACAACTGGAAATAGTCTAACTCTGTAGATTCATTCGTTATAGGATATTCTGGCTGGATACCACTTCCACTCGCATCAAAATCACAAGGCTGTGGCACAAATATACTTTGTGTCCAGTTCCACTCGCAATTACATGGTGCAGGGTGGACCTGTGGCATGGGGTGAGGGGGAGCAAGAGCAGGAGGAGGGACAGGAGTGGAGGCAGCACATGGTAGAAGGGATGCCGGGCAGTCCTTTGTCTGTCCACCCACTGTGCCATGTGGTCCAGGCACCATGCCACCCACCACTACTTCCTCCATTCCCGCATACTTGCCTTCATGATCACTTTCACTACCAGTGGCCGGGGTTTTGGATCGTGACCTGCCACGACCCTTGGGATTGCATATGGCACACTGCCTGAACATAGATAATGACGCCTAAAAGTACACTTCACTGGTGAATATTGAACTTCACTATTACTAGACGAATCCTCGAATGGCATAAAATCAATCTCATCGTCACTTACGTCACTTTCACTAAAACACCGGGAAAAGATAGTTTCCTCTTGCAAAGTTGCCTGTGTGTAACACTCGCCATTCCAGAGGTGCTTGACCCAGGCTCTTGTGTGGCCACACTGGCCACCCGAGAAGTGCTTGGCCTAGGGTCTGCTGTGGCCACACTGGCTACCCCAGAGGTGCTTGGCCCTAGGACAGGTGTCGCTACCCCAGAGGTGATGGGCTGAGGGTCATCTGGGTTATCGTCGACATTTTCACAAATTCGTTGAATATTACTGGTCCCATTGGTGTCAAATCCACTAACCTCATGATCTATATCACTTTCCTCGAATAGTAGTGTTAATACGACGAGGCATGAGTGAATCACGAGGATGTGCCGTGATGTTGACCCAAGATGGAGCTGAATGTAACTGGTCCTACCATGTAGTACCCAGGCGTCCCAGATTTTTTGTATACCACGCACACTGAGTGTGCACACCCATTCTCTCATGTCTAGGAGACTCAGGCCTATCACGCCAATTTTGAATGAATGAAAAATAAAACATATATACGTTTGGGGCGCTACGCGAGAGAACGTATATATACGTTTGGACCGTTTAAGGGTTAAACTGCCAGTGCTTCGAATATTTTGATTTTTTTTTAAATTAAAGAGAGCAGTTTTCTGTGTAATAAAACCAAAAACAAAAATTTTTTTTAGGATCAGTACTTACCGAGATATAAGACCGTGAATTTGGCACTGGATGCTCACCTGACGGCAGCATCGAGTCCTTCCACTTGCAGAGGTGTTGCTGATATACCTTTTTTTCTCATTTTTATTTTAACTTGTATAATTTATAAAGTTGAAAGTGAACATAGATAAAAGTAAGATGATGAGGGTATCAAATGATTTGGATAAAGAAAAATTGGATATCACATTGGAGAGAGGGAGTATGGAAGAAGGGAATGTTTTCAGATACAGTGGACCCCCGCCTAACGATGAGCTCCTAACTCGACCAATTATGTAAGTGTATTTTTGTAAGTGCTTTTGTAGGTGTTTTTTTGGGGGTCTGAAACGGACTAATCTAATTCACAATATTCCTTATGGGAACAAATTCGGTCTATAACGGCACCCGAACAGAGTTCTGGATTGAAATATCGTTAGGCGGGGGTCCACTGTATTTGGGAGCTGACGTGTCAGCGAATGGGTTTCTGAAGGATGAGGTTAACCATAGAATTGATGAAGGAAAAAAGGTAAGTGGTGCGTTGAGGTATATATGGAGACAAAAAATGTTATCTATGGAGGCAAAGAAGGGAATGTATGAAAGTATAGTGGTACCAATACTCTTACATGGGCGTGAAGCTTGGGTTGTAAATGCTGCAGCGAGGAGGCGGCTGGAGACAGTGGAGATGCCCTGTCTAAGGGCAATGTGTGGTGCAAATATTATGCAAAGAATTCAGAGTGTGGAAATTAGCAGGTGTTGAGTTACTAAAAGTATTAGTCAGAGGGCTGAAGAGGGGTTGTTGAGGTGGTTTGGTCACTTAGAGAGAATGGATCAAAGTAGAATGACTTGGAGAGCGTATAAATCTGTAGGGAAAGGAAGGAGTAGGGGTCATACTCGAAAAGGTTGGAGGGAGGGGGTAAAGGAGGTTTTGTGGGCAAGGGGCATGGACTTCCAGCAAGTGTGTGTGAGCATGTTAGATAGGAGTAAATTGAGACAAATGGTTTTGGGGACTTGACAAGCTGCTGGAGTGTGAGCAGGGTAATATTTAGTGAAGGGATTCAGAAAAATCAGTTATTATAGATTTAACTGGACTTGAGTCCTGGAAATGGGAAGTACAATGCCTGCACTTTAAAGGAGGGGTCTGGGATATTGACAGTTTGGAGAGACTTCTAAACTGTCATCTGAGTGCCTCTGCAAAGACAGTGATTATGTGTGAGTGAGGTGAAAGTGTTGATGATGAAAGTATTTTCTTTTTGTGGATTTTCTTTCTTTTTGGGTCACCCCGCCTCTGTGGGAGATGGCCGAATTGTTGAAAAAAAAAAATTGTAATTTATAGTAGTTCTTGTGATTTCATAGCCAATCTTTGTTCTGACACTAATGTTAGGTACTGAAATAGTACTCAAATACAATGTAGTCACAAACACAATGACAGGTGAACATTTTCACCTGCCCTGGTCATTTACTATTATCTAGAAATACAGTGGACCCCCGGTATTCGATGGCATTGGTATTCGATAAATCCGGTATTCGATGCATTATATCGCAAAAAATTTTCCTCGGTATTCGATTGAAAACCCGGTATTCGATACGATTCGTACGAGACCTGTCCACATGTGGCCTGAACTGCCCCTTGTGTGCCAGTGTTTACAAGCCAGCCAGTGTGCGCGTATCTAAGGATACATTCGGTACATTCCATATTATCCATATTATCACTTGTGTTTGGTGCTTGTTTCTGCAAAATAAGTCACCATGGGCCCCAAGAAAGCTTCTAGTGCCAACCCTGTGGTAAAAAGGGTGAGAATTAGTATGGAAATTAAGAAAGATTTTGAAGGGTTTGGGGCTAACCCTGAGAAGCTTATGCCAGTTGTGGAATACATTGTGCCTCCTTCAAAAATTAAGGAAATGTGTGCACACTAGGTTGAAGTGCAAACCTTTATGGATGAAAATCACCCTAACACAGCTATTACAATGACAATGTTGTGGCCCATTTTAGACAAATCGTAAAGGAATGGGAGGTACAGAGCTCTATGGACAGATTTGTTGTGCGACAGAGGTCCAGTGACTCTCAAGCTGGTCCTAGTGGCATTAAAAGAAGGGAAGTAACCCTGGAAAAGGACTTGCTACCTCAAGTCCTAATAGAAGGGGATTCCCCCTCTAAACACTAACACCTCTCCCCTCCTCCCATCCCATCAATCATCACCAGATCTTCATTAAAGGTAAGTGTCAATTATTTTATTGTTATTGTAATTATTCTATTGCATTAAACTTAATATTTTATGTAGTAAAATTTTTTTTTTCATACTTTTGGGTGTCTTGCATGGATTAATTTGATTTTCATTATTTCTTATGAGGAAAATTGATTCGGTTTTCGATATTATCGGTATTCGATGAGCTCTCAGGAACGGATTAATATCGAATACCGGGGGTCCACTGTACAGTGGACCCCAGCTTACGGTATTAATTCATTCCAGAAGGCTGTTCTGGTGCCATTACCGAACGAATTTACTCCCATAAGGAATATTGTAAATTAGATTAGTCTGTTTCAAACCCCCAAAAATACACTTACAAAAGCACTTAAAAAATACACTTGCATAATTGTTCGAGTTGGGAGCTGTTCGTAAGTTGGGGGTCCACTGTATATAGAAAGTATATATAGGCCCGGAGTATATATGAAACTCCTAGAAGCATGGTGTTAAGATGAGTGTCACTAAACTGCTGGCAGTGCAGCATTGGGGTGACACTTGATGAATGTGCTCTGCTCCAGGGAACCTTGGCTTTGTTTTCACTGTTACACACAAACATGTATGTCTGTCTGTCTGCCTAGCTCTGCTTATCTGTCTTTGTCTACCTGTGTGTGTGTCTGTCTTTTCATCTGGTTGTATATGTCTCAGAGAACAGCTCATAAACCAATATGTATTACACACGATGCAGAGTCACGTATGATTCCTGATCATGTGAAAATGTGTATTATTTGCCAGTCATGCTTATTATGCCTTATATCTACAAGCACTGTATAGCACTTTGCTTGGAATTTTTGGGTTATCCTAGGTAATTTACACTATGTATAATAAATGTACTTATGTGTACCTGTGAGAGAGATATAGATAGACAGATACAGAGAGAGAGCGAGCCTCAGTCGGTTGGTCGGGCAGGCGGCCGGCCAGCCACCCAGCCAGCTACCCAACCGGTTAGCTTGCCAAATATGTATTACACGTGTTCCAGAATCATTTCTTTACTTAGGGCATAGGTTATAGGACATTCTGGCAGGGTGACACTACCAGTGGTATCAGAAATGAAAGGATGTTGCACAAATGTTGCACATGGGTTATCAAGGTTTATGATATTTCCTCGACCACTTATGGCCACATTCATCTCAAAGCCACAAACTCTGGGTCAACATCACTTTCCTCTTAAAAGGGAAGTGTTAATATGACATGACATCAGTGAATCCCTGGTGTTTGCCATGCTGTTCGCTCTAGCTGGCGCTCAATTCAACTGGTGCTCCCACAAGGTACTAAGTGGTCCCAGATTTTTTTAATACTGCACACACTGAGTGTTAAGACCCATTCTATGCTGACCAGGCTTCTCAGGCCAATCATGCCAAATTTGAAGGCAGGAAAAATAAAACATAGATATACGTTTGGAGTGCTAGTGGTACAAACATAGATCTACGTTTGGACAGTTTAAGGGTTAAAAACTAAAGATTCACCTCTGTGGATTGCTAAGATGGATTTAGATGCAGTAATGGCTGGTGTTAGTACAAGATATATTCTGGTTCAAGCTACGGCTGCTTCAGATACAAAGTCATCTTTGTGATCGGGTTTGTGAAATGGAAAATGTATGTAAACTAGTCCTTATTGTTTTAATGTAAATATTTCAGCTTGAGACTGCACAGGACTCCCTGAACAAGTTTACAGGAGAAAGTAAAGATGGTGATGACACTGTATTCATTCCATCCAGCGGTGGTGGCGGCAGCAGCAGCGGCACCGAGCTAGAAGCTGCTCTAGCCTCGCTACACTTGAGGGACCTGCGGTGTCAACAACTCTCACTGGAGATCACTAAGGTACTTCTTGTCCGTCTCGTAATTTTATTTTTTTTAAATGTCGTTCAGTTTACTGTTGACCCAACCTGGCTGTGATGGATCTGTGAACCAGTGAGCAGCCAGCAGGAACAGCTTTGTTGATCAGGCAAGCACCAGACAAGCCTGGCCCAGAGTTGGACTGGTATATCAGTAATAAGATGGAATGGCCAATGCAGTTGATACTTTTATTAAAGGCAACATTTAGCTCGCATATTAGAGATAGTAAGTCAGTGACTTGATAAAACTTCTCAGCTGACACATATGTTTCATTAATAAATATGTCAGCAGCATTTAAACCTTTCACTGTCAATAATCCTCAGATTGAATTCCTTTTGTCACTAAAAAAAATTACTGTAATTTTATCTTCTATAATGGGGTAGAATTCTGAAAGTAAGGCAGGACAGGTGTCAGCTTAGCAACGGTTAGAGGGTTTTGTGTGCTAAGGGCTTGGACTTCAGCAAGCATGTGTGTGTGTGTGTGAGATAGGAGTGAATGGAGACAAATGGGTTTTAGGACTTGACGTGCTGTTGGAGTGTGAGAAAGATTACATTTATGACGGGATTCAGGGAAACCAGCAGGCTGGACTAAAGTCCTGGTGATGGGAAGTACAGTGTCTTCACTCTGAAGGAGGGCTGTTGATGTTGCAGTTTTATAACTGTAGTGTAAGCACGCCTCTGGCAAGACAGTGATGGAGTGAATGATGAAAGTTTTTTCTCAGGCCACCCTGTCTTGGTGGGAAACGGCCGACGTGACAATAAAATAAAATACTAGGACCATCAGTGAAATATTAGCTGTTCAGTCTTACTGATGGAATTATGCAGATGTCAAGTTGAAGGTTGTGGAGCACTTCACACAACAATGATTTCTCTCACTTTGAGGACTGTTTTAGGCCAGTTCCATTGTTCAAACCATGTTGGTAATTTCATCAATTTTACACTATTTTTGAAAATTCCAATTTAAAGACAACCCTAAAAAGTGTAGGCAGTGCTGCCACTGAAGCAACGTTCCTCTGTTCGTTAATCGCCTCCCCCAAGTCTCTCCTCTTTGATATATACTTGCTCTTTATTTTGAATCCGTTGTAACACAAAAATTTTTGACCTAAGTCCCCCATTTCTTGGCTAATAAACTAAAACAAGGAATACTCACTGCTCTTTTTGTTCTCCACCCATTTCCCAGAAAAATTGTCAAAAATTGAACATTTTTGCCACTTTCAGGCCTATTTTAGACCATTTCCACTCTGAAACTGACTAAAATCTCCTCAGTGTCACTAGTATGTCTGCTGATCTGTCTAATGACACCATGAAACAACCAATGAAATCATTAAAAAAAATTAGAAAATACCTCATGGTCGCCATTTTAACCAAAATGCAAGGTCAGAGGTTAGCTATTATCATAAAATACATGAAGTAGGATTTTTTTTTTTTTTTTTACTTCTCGCAACCCTCGCACAAACCTATTCTCTCATCTGTATGCCAAAATTTTGCACTCGCAGGAAATTTAGAGGGAGCTGTGAGTTGTGTAGATCCTGGCCAGCATCACTGTTCCCACTGATATATTTGACTCTCAGTGAATGTGTCGAGTATCATTTACTCCTCTTAGTCATCTAGAGCTCAAGAATTAAAATCTGCATCTTTTCTTATTGTAATTTTTTTCCTTTTCATTGGGCAGCTTCTTGAGGAGAGAGATGCACTTCAGCTCAAGTTAAGTGCTTCTCTGAGACAAACACAAGAACTGAGCCGAGAGCTAAGTCTCAGCCACCAGTTACCTGCCTCAGTCTCCCCTGAACCATCCCTTGACCAAAAGTAAGTTTTCACACCACTTGCTTTTTTTTTTTTATTGACCTCTCTGTAGCTTTACTGAATTTTGCTGTTTTTTTTTTTTTATATATAATAATCTCAAATTTTTTTCAATATACTGGGTGTCTCCCACTGAGGCAGGGTGACCCAAAAAACAAGAAACATTTTCAGAAAGTATTTCTTTATACAGACAGTAATTTTTATGGGAGAGGGGGTTACTAGCCCCTTGCTCCCGGCATTTTAATCACCTCTTATGACACACAACTTACGGAGGTAGGATTCTTCTCCACTTCCCCATGGAGTTTTCAATTTTTGTGAAGCATTATATGATTCTCATGGGTTAAGTGAATTTTTTGTGAATATTATCTCCTTTGAAGAGTTTCGAGAGTTTATCTACTCTCTGAGCCCGGCCATGAGCCAGGCTCTATTTATATTTGAAAATAATTAATGCACCTTACTAAGAATGAGAAGGGATATATTATAGAGAAGGTACAGTTGTCTGACAACTGTGAGTAACAAAGTTGTAATGTTATCTTGGGCCAGCAGTCACTGGCAGCAAGAGCCTGGTTGACCAGGTAAGGAAGTCTGGCGCTGAGAGCAGGCTACAAGGCTACAACAACCCTCCGACACTGTCATAGTCAGCTTGCTACAATGTAACCTGAAATATTCATGAACTAGAACAGTATTTACATCATAGTTATGGTTGAGAGAAGATGAGTGTGCTGAAGGTATCCTGCATATAGACAAGAAAATAATGGAAATGATTCTATATTTCAACACTGAACTGGAGTCCTCATCAGCAGTATGCACTGGAGGCAAGAGGGCATTTTTTTTTTTTCTTTGAACATACCAGCTGCTTCCCACTAAGGCAAGGTGACCTGAAAGAGGGAAACTAAAGTTTTTCTTCTTTTTACATTTAGTAATTTATGCAGGAGAAGGGTTTACTAGCCCCTTTTTTTTTTTTTTATACACAAATCGATGTTACAAACTCAGAGCTGTTATCCTACCTCAGTTCATTTCAAAGCTCAGCCTTATCTAAGGTATACTATCACCCCCCAGGATGTGACCCACACCAATCGACTAACCCAGGCATCTTACTGCTAGGTGAACAAGGACAGAAAATGTAAGGAGATATGACCATTGTTTTCACCTGTATCTGGGACTGAGCCACAAACACTTGGTGTGTGAGCTGAGTGTCCTACCAACCAAGCTATGGGAAACCTTATATGGTAGTCTCCCAGGTATCTGTGAGTGATATATTCCAAGACCTACCATGGATACCTGAAACTGTGGATAGTAACTAACCCTATATACGAGTTGTATTTCATTCACATACCTACGATAGTTTAATTGATAAATTAAATGCACAAGAAGTGGAAAATTAGCATTGTTTCACTGATGGGAGGCACTTCACGGCTTCTCTTATGTTTTGAAGAATTGTCACCATCATTACTTTTGTGCTTTGGGGCCATTATTAAGCAAAATTAAAGGTTATTTTAGGGTCACAGTAAACCATGGATAACTGAAACTGTAGAAACCAAATCTGTGGATACAGGGGTTCTACTTTACAGGAGTACCTTGCTTTAAGGTGCTTCACTGTAGAGTTTCCCATATACAGCACTTTTTCAATTGTGTATTATGTTTATTATTATTAGTGCTTGGCTTGCTCTTAAGATGGTTTTCGGTGGTGACACGCACATCAGCTAACTGAGCCGAATCAAACATTGTGTTTTAGGCTTAGCTCTATTGCCCACTTAATAAATGATTGTGTTCTTTGGAACCTAACCCACTGTATAAGTGAATCGTAAAGGCTCGACTAGTCATGTGAGAAGCTAAGTGCAACGGTACAGCTGAGATATACAAGATACGATCTAGCAGTATCAAAATCAAAGGCATCAAGATCTCCAATCTCTACTCCCTTGATAATCAAAATTTGTCTTATCCTCATTTAGTTTCAATTTTCTGTGTCATCTAAGTGCCAGTATCCAGTTACAGAGAACTAAAACAGAACTTTATATCTTCTGCATACAAAACCTGGATGTAAACTTGTATATAATCAGATAATAATCATCTCTGAGTATCCAACATTAAAGTTAAACCACTAACATAAAAAGTAAACAATACTGGTCCAAGAATGAGACACTTGTGCAACATATGGGAATCTTTATTGAGAAAATGTTTTGCCACACAGTGACTTCATCAGTCCAATACAAAGAAGAATGGTGTAAGGGGAGGAGTTTGAGATAATCAGTCCCTCAGCCTGGAGTCAATAATCAGTCCCTCAGTCTGGAGTTACTTTCCTCTTTCTCAGACGAAATCTAACTACCTTTCATTCCTCACGTACTATACAACCCTTATGGGTTAATTGCTTCCCTATGAATATATTGTTAATTTCCTTTCATCCCTAGACACTGTTTGACCTCTGAGAGTTGAATGTTTTAACATAACAGTAACAAGACAGGGTACGTACTGTTGAAATGTGACCTAGGTAACTTGTATGAAGGGTTCCAGGGAAACTGGTTACCCAGACTTGAGTCCCAAAGAGAATAAAAAGTCACAATACAACGGCTGGAACAATACACAAGTAACCTGGCACTTAGCAGAGTGTGGGTTATTTGTGGTATTTGTGAATCTGTAAAGTAAGAAGTACAGTGCCTGCACTCTGAAGGAGTACATACATAGAATATTGCACTCCTGGCAGTGGAAAGTACAGTGGCTGCACTCTGAAGGAGGACTGGGAATGTTGTAGTTCAGAGAGTAATATAAATTGTGATAGTACTGTAGTGCACTTGTCAAGTCAGTGATTAATGGAATAGTGGTGAGTGTGTTTACTGGTAGGGTCCTCTGCCTTGCATAACCAGTGAGGTTAAAAACAAAAAAATGAGCAAGGGGCTAGTAACCCCTTCTGTATACATTACTAAAAGTAAAAAGAAGTGGTTTTCTTTTTCGGGTGACCCTGTCTCAGTGGGAGACAGCCGGTGTGTTATAAATAATAATAATGCTGGTTGGTCCCTGATTCATTTGTTACATTGCAGGTTAGCTGAGCTTCGAGAATTGAACGACACACTGGAACAGAAAGCTCTGTCACACTTGCAGAGTGCAGTGTCTAGTAGCATGGGTCGGAGAATAACTATCAGTGGTCTACCACCTCCCCCTATGTTCACCCCTCACACTGCTCCACCTACCCCTACTGCTACCAGACATGCCGATTACACACTTAGTAAGTTACCTTCCACCTAGTCTACTTGTGACTTTCTAGAAGCAATAGCCTGCTTGACCTTTCAGTCAGTAATGTGTGCTCAACCCAATTAATGACTAAAATATGCCATACAACCACTCACAGCCTTATCTTCTCTAACTGTATGTATTTCTGGTCTTTCCACTGTCAGACTAGTGATATACTGGCTCCCTTACCTTTGTGTGTTAGTGTGTCACTAGTTAATGGTCAAAATCAAACCAAAACATTGTCATAAGCTTCTTTCTCCTAAGTGTGGGTTATTTATGTCTATATTTCTGTTTACTTAACTTAGAAATGTAACTAGTAAGTAAGAAATATAACTAGTTTGTAAGTTAAGTAAACTAGTTATATTTCTAACTTTCAATCACTCTTTCCTGAGTTATCATCCCAGGACTACAGAATGCCACGTCTCTCTCCCCTGCACCCACTACCAACATCTCAGTCTCTCTCCCCTGCACCACTACCAACATCTCAGTCTCTCTCCCCTGCACCACTACCAACATCTCAGTCCCAGAAATTCAAGCCACTCATCAGTGCCTAAGATAACATAAAAGCTGACAACCATGTCCCCAGACTTGAATGGAGAAACCTCAGCTTCTACACCACACTTTAATAATAATAATAATAATAATCTTTATTTCTACACGTACAAGATATACAGACCATAACTGACATCAATGACATACTATTGTATAGAAAGCCTCACATTATACAGAGCATTTCCTGCAAATTAGATCAATTTTGTCCCAGGATGCAACCCTCACCAGTTGACTAACACCCAGGTACCCATTTTATTGAAGGGTAAACAGGGACAACAGGTGTCTTATAGAAACACATCCTAATGTTTTCCTGCTGTACCAGGGATTGACCCCTGGACCACAATATGTGAGCTCAGTGCGGTAGCAATCAAGCTACCGTATACCCCAAGGAACCACAGGAGGGCCCTTTGTTTTCAGCTCCATTTTGTTGTCCTTCTTTTTTGGCAGTTTTCAGTTGAGCTGTTGTTCATTTTGTTCATTGCTTTTTCTGCTTTTCCACTATTTTTGTTTTTTTGTGCAATACTTGCATAAGGGAAGGGTGATTGGTGCTGTATTTTAAGGTAAGTATTGTATGTACCTAGTGTATTTATTTTAGTTTTGTATTTTTTTTTATCCCTAGCAGTATTGAGCACTTTCCTGAAAGTTTTTTTACAACTGAATTTTAAACAAGTTAACGCATTTGGACTATAAAAAAACGTTCAAACACCAGGTCAATTTTTCCTGATCAAAATTGTTGGGACTCCGGTTTGTTTGAGGTCCAATACGTTCCAGCATTGGGGTTCCACTGGACTTGCTTTCTTTAAAAGTCACATCAACAAGAAGGATGTCCCCTCATACCTATACCACTTACCCACAGAAGACTTCATAAGATTCAAGAATTGATTACGAACCATGAATTCACAATAAGTTTTCAGATCAACACTGCACTGCTTGCTGATACATAGTACAACATCTGTATCCACTGATTCGGTATCCGCTGTTTCTGTTATCCAAGGTTTACTGTGGCCCAAAAATACCTCCTAATTTTGCATAATAATGGCCCAAAAGTGCAAAAGTAGAGAAGCTGGCAGGTCTTCAAAGCCTAAGAGAAGCCGTGAAGAGCTTCCCATCAGTGAAAAATTATAATTCTCCAATTATTGTGCATAATTTATCAGTTAAACTTTAGGTATATGTAGGACTTCTATGTAGGGTTTGCTATAATCCATGGTTTTGGTATCCACAGTAGATCCTAGGAATGTATTCCCCACGGATATGGGGATCCTACTGTATACCTCCTTAACTGGAGTACCTCCCTGTCATCATCACCACCACCAGCTACCTCCTGCTGTACTGTCCTCATCTTCCTGAACTGCAGCACCTCCCTGTCATCACCACCACCACCAGCTACCTGCTGCTGTACTGTCCTCATCTTCCTGAACTGCAGCACCTCCCTGTCATCATCACCACCACCAGCTACCTGCTGCTGTACTGTCCTCATCTTCCTGAACTGCAGCACCTCCCTGTCATCATCACCACCACCAGCTACCTGCTGCTGTACTGTCCTCATCTTCCTGAACTGCAGCACCTCCCTGTCATCATCACCACCACCAGCTACCTGCTGCTGTACTGTCCTCATCTTCCTGAACTGCAGCACCTCCCTGTCATCATCACCACCACCAGCTACCTGCTGCTGTACTGTCCTCATCTTCCTGAACTGCAGCACCTCCCTGTCATCATCACCACCACCACCACCAGCTACCTGCTGCTGTACTGTCCTCATCTTCCTGAACTGCAGCACCTCCCTGTCATCATCACCACCACCACCACCAGCTACCTGCTGCTGTACTGTCCTCATCTTCCTGAACTGCAGCACCTCCCTGTCATCATCACCACCACCAGCTACCTGCTGCTGTACTGTCCTCGTCTTCCTGAACTGCAGCACCTCCCTGTCATCATCACCACCACCAGCTACCTGCTGCTGTACTGTCCTCATCTTCCTGAACTGCAGCACCTCCCTGTCATCATCACCACCACCAGCTACCTGCTGCTGTACTGTCCTCGTCTTCCTGAACTGCAGCACCTCCCTGTCATCATCACCACCACCAGCTACCTGCTGCTGTACTGTCCTCATCTTCCTGAACTGCAGCACCTCCCTGTCATCATCACCACCACCACCACCAGCTACCTGCTGCTGTACTGTCCTCATCTTCCTGAACTGCAGCACCTCCCTGTCATCATCACCACCACCAGCTACCTGCTGCTGTACTGTCCTCATCTTCCTGAACTGCAGCACCTCCCTGTCATCATCACCACCACCAGCTACCTGCTGCTGTACTGTCCTCGTCTTCCTGAACTGCAGCACCTCCCTGTCATCATCACCACCACCAGCTACCTGCTGCTGTACTGTCCTCATCTTCCTGAACTGCAGCACCTCCCTGTCATCATCACCACCACCACCACCAGCTACCTGCTGCTGTACTGTCCTCATCTTCCTGAACTGCAGCACCTCCCTGTCATCATCACCACCACCAGCTACCTGCTGCTGTACTGTCCTCATCTTCCTGAACTGCAGCACCTCCCTGTCATCATCACCACCACCAGCTACCTGCTGCTGTACTGTCCTCGTCTTCCTGAACTGCAGCACCTCCCTGTCATCATCACCACCACCAGCTACCTGCTGCTGTACTGTCCTCATCTTCCTGAACTGCAGCACCTCCCTGTCATCATCACCACCACCAGCTACCT
The DNA here is from genome assembly GCF_038502225.1 of Cherax quadricarinatus. NCBI lineage: Eukaryota > Metazoa > Arthropoda > Malacostraca > Decapoda > Parastacidae > Cherax > Cherax quadricarinatus. Next base: position 32,686,291 of record NC_091334.1, read on the forward strand.
GCTGCTGTACTGTCCTCATCTTCCTGAACTGCAGCACCTCCCTGTCATCATCACCACCACCAGCTACCTGCTGCTGTACTGTCCTCATCTTCCTGAACTGCAGCACCTCCCTGTCATCATCACCACCACCACCACCAGCTACCTGCTGCTGTACTGTCCTCATCTTCCTGAACTGCAGCACCTCCCTGTCATCATCACCACCACCACCACCAGCTACCTGCTGCTGTACTGTCCTCATCTTCCTGAACTGCAGCACCTCCCTGTCATCATCACCACCACCAGCTACCTGCTGCTGTACTGTCCTCATCTTCCTGAACTGCAGCACCTCCCTGTCATCATCACCACCACCACCACCAGCTACCTGCTGCTGTACTGTCCTCATCTTCCTGAACTGCAGCACCTCCCTGTCATCATCACCACCACCACCACCAGCTACCTGCTGCTGTACTGTCCTCATCTTCCTGAACTGCAGCACCTCCCTGTCATCATCACCACCACCACCACCAGCTACCTGCTGCTGTACTGTCCTCATCTTCCTGAACTGCAGCACCTCCCTGTCATCATCACCACCACCAGCTACCTGCTGCTGTACTGTCCTCATCTTCCTGAACTGCAGCACCTCCCTGTCATCATCACCACCACCAGCTACCTGCTGCTGTACTGTCCTCATCTTCCTGAACTGCAGCACCTCCCTGTCATCATCACCACCACCAGCTACCTGCTGCTGTACTGTCCTCATCTTCCTGAACTGCAGCACCTCCCTGTCATCATCACCACCACCAGCTACCTGCTGCTGTACTGTCCTCGTCTTCCTGAACTGCAGCACCTCCCTGTCATCATCACCACCACCAGCTACCTGCTGCTGTACTGTCCTCATCTTCCTGAACTGCAGCACCTCCCTGTCATCATCACCACCACCACCACCAGCTACCTGCTGCTGTACTGTCCTCATCTTCCTGAACTGCAGCACCTCCCTGTCATCATCACCACCACCACCACCAGCTACCTGCTGCTGTACTGTCCTCATCTTCCTGAACTGCAGCACCTCCCTGTCATCATCACCACCACCACCACCAGCTACCTGCTGCTGTACTGTCCTCATCTTCCTGAACTGCAGCACCTCCCTGTCATCATCACCACCACCAGCTACCTGCTGCTGTACTGTCCTCATCTTCCTGAACTGCAGCACCTCCCTGTCATCATCACCACCACCAGCTACCTGCTGCTGTACTGTCCTCGTCTTCCTGAACTGCAGCACCTCCCTGTCATCATCACCACCACCAGCTACCTGCTGCTGTACGGTCCTCATCTTCCTGAACTGCAGCACCTCCCTGTCATCATCACCACCACCACCACCAGCTACCTGCTGCTGTACTGTCCTCATCTTCCTGAACTGCAGCACCTCCCTGTCATCATCACCACCACCAGCTACCTGCTGCTGTACTGTCCTCGTCTTCCTGAACTGCAGCACCTCCCTGTCATCATCATCACCACCACCACCAGCTACCTGCTGCTGTACTGTCCTCGTCTTCCTGAACTGCAGCACCTCCCTGTCATCATCACCACCACCAGCTACCTGCTGCTGTACTGTCCTCATCTTCCTGAACTGCAGCACCTCCCTGTCATCATCATCACCACCACCACCAGCTACCTGCTGCTGTACTGTCCTCATCTTCCTGAACTGCAGCACCTCCCTGTCATCATCACCACCACCAGCTACCTGCTGCTGTACTGTCCTCGTCTTCCTGAACTGCAGCACCTCCCTGTCATCATCACCACCACCAGCTACCTGCTGCTGTACTGTCCTCGTCTTCCTGAACTGCAGCACCTCCCTGTCATCATCACCACCACCAGCTACCTGCTGCTGTACTGTCCTCATCTTCCTGAACTGCAGCACCTCCCTGTCATCATCACCACCACCAGCTACCTGCTGCTGTACTGTCCTCATCTTCCTGAACTGCAGCACCTCCCTGTCATCATCACCACCACCAGCTACCTGCTGCTGTACTGTCCTCATCTTCCTGAACTGCAGCACCTCCCTGTCATCATCACCACCACCAGCTACCTGCTGCTGTACTGTCCTCATCTTCCTGAACTGCAGCACCTCCCTGTCATCATCACCACCACCAGCTACCTGCTGCTGTACTGTCCTCATCTTCCTGAACTGCAGCACCTCCCTGTCATCATCACCACCACCAGCTACCTGCTGCTGTACTGTCCTCGTCTTCCTGAACTGCAGCACCTCCCTGTCATCATCACCACCACCAGCTACCTGCTGCTGTACTGTCCTCATCTTCCTGAACTGCAGCACCTCCCTGTCATCATCACCACCACCACCACCAGCTACCTGCTGCTGTACTGTCCTCATCTTCCTGAACTGCAGCACCTCCCTGTCATCATCACCACCACCACCACCAGCTACCTGCTGCTGTACTGTCCTCATCTTCCTGAACTGCAGCACCTCCCTGTCATCATCACCACCACCAGCTACCTGCTGCTGTACTGTCCTCATCTTCCTGAACTGCAGCACCTCCCTGTCATCATCACCACCACCAGCTACCTGCTGCTGTACTGTCCTCATCTTCCTGAACTGCAGCACCTCCCTGTCATCATCACCACCACCAGCTACCTGCTGCTGTACTGTCCTCATCTTCCTGAACTGCAGCACCTCCCTGTCATCATCATCACCACCACCACCAGCTACCTGCTGCTGTACTGTCCTCATCTTCCTGAACTGCAGCACCTCCCTGTCGTCATCATCACCACCACCACCAGCTACCTGCTGCTGTACTGTCCTCATCTTCCTGAACTGCAGCACCTCCCTGTCATCATCATCACCACCACCACCAGCTACCTGCTGCTGTACTGTCCTCATCTTCCTGAACTGCAGCACCTCCCTGTCGTCATCACCACCACCAGCTACCTGCTGCTGTACTGTCCTCATCTTCCTGAACTGCAGCACCTCCCTGTCATCATCACCACCAGCTACCTGCTGCTGTACTGTCCTCATCTTCCTGAACTGCAGCACCTCCCTGTCATAATCGCCACCACCAGCTACCTCCTGCTGTACTGTCCTCATCTTCCTGAACTGCAGCACCTCCCTGTCATCACCACCACCAGCTACCTGCTGCTGTACTGTCCTCATCTTCCTGAACTGCAGCACCTCCCTGTCATAATCGCCACCACCAGCTACCTCCTGCTGTACTGTCCTCATCTTCCTGAACTGCAGCACCTCCCTGTCATCATCACCACCAGCTACCTGCTGCTGTACTGTCCTCATCTTGCCATCTATGCTTTGCTGCAGGGTTAATTGTTTTGGCACTGTTTCTTCAACTGAAGACATTCCTCTCCAGTGTTATTCTTCATCTGTCCCCACTTCCCCCACTCTCTCCTTACCTGAGTGTGTGTCTGTCTGTCTGTGTCAGATAGTATTGTGTATTTACAAGTTAGTGATTGAGTAAATACTCAAAACATTATGTACACTTTGGAAGAACTTAATATGGTGCATAAGAAGTATATGAGATGACAGAATCCAAATAACCACAGCACCCTAAATGGCCATTACAAGATACATAGATACAACATTGTGAAGCAGTAGTCGACACCTTGACAAATAAGAGCAGAATTGGAATAGGGATTATCAAGTGCCAGGGGCCAGGATCTATGACTTCGCCCCTGCAACCATGAATAGGCGAGTACACAGGGGTCTTAAAACCAAAGCAGAGTCCCATTTACAGTGCTAGACAGTGCAATTACCATGTAACTTGATTGTGACAGTGCATAGATAACCTACAATGTAATATCTAAGGTAGGGAAGTTTTCATTGCATTTATGGATTTAGAAAAGGCATATGATAGTGGATAGGGGAGCAATGTGGCAGATGTTGCAAGTATATGGAATAGGTGGTAAGTTACTAAATGCTGTAAAGAGTTTTTATGAGGATAGTGAGGCTCAGGTTAGGGTGTGTAGAAGAGAGGGAGACTACTTCCCGGTAAAAGTAGGTCTTAGACAGGGATGTGTAATGTCACCATGGCTGTTTAATATATTTATAGATGGGGTTGTAAAAGAAGTAAATGCTAGGGTGTTGGGGAGAGGGGTGGGATTAAATTATGGGGAATCAAATACAAAATGGGAATTGGCACAGTTACTTTTTGTTGATACTGTGCTTATGGGAGATTCTAAAGAAAAGTTGCAAAGGTTAGTGGACGGGTTTGGGAGTGTGTGTAAAGGTAGAAAAATGAAAGTGAACATAGAAAAGAGTAAGGTGATGAGGGTATCAAATGATTTAGATAAAGAAAAATTGGATATCAAATTGGAGAGGAGGAATATGGAAGTGAATGTTTTCAGGTACTTGGGAGTTGATGTGTCAGCAGATGGATGCATGAATAATGAGGTTAATCATAGAACTAATGAAGGAAGAAAGGTGAGTGGTGCATTGAGGTATATGTGGAGATGAAAAACATTATCTATGGAGGCAAAGAAGGGAATGTATAAAAGTGTAGTGGTACCAACACTCTTATATGGGTGTGAAGCTTGGGTGGTAAATCCTGCAGTGAGGAAGCGCTTGGAGGCAGTGGAGATGTCCTGTCTACGGGCAATGTGTGGTGTAAATATTATGCAGAGACTCCGGAGTGTAGAAATTAGGAGAAGGTGTGGAGTTAATAGAAGTATTAGTCAGAGGGCTGAAGAGGGGTTGTTGAGGTGGTTTGGTAATTTAGAGAGAATGGATCAAAGTAGAATGACGTGGAGAGCGTATAAATCTGTAGGGGAAGGAAGGAAGGGGTTGTCCTCCAAGGTTGGAGGGAGGGGGTAAAGGAGGTTTTGTGTGCAAGGGGTTTTGGACTTCCAGCAAACATGTGTGAGTGTGTTAGATGGGAGTGAATGGAGACGAATGGTATTTGGGACCTGACGGGCTGTTGGAGTGTGAGCAGGGTAATATTTAGTGAAGTGATTCAGGGAAACCGATTACAGTGGACCCCCGAGTTTCGTGATTAATCTGTTCCAGAGAGTCTGCCGACTAGCGAAGTTCACGATTGGCGAATCTGTTTTCCCCATAAGAAATAATGGAAACCCAATTAATCCATTTCAGACAGCCAAAAGTATTGACAAAAAAATAATTTTTTTAAAGATTAACCCTTTCAGGGTCGCCAGGCTCTCTTCGAGACTTGTTCTCAGGGTCGCCAAATTTAAAAAAAAAAAAAAAATTCTTATGAAAAGATAGAGAATCTTTTCCCGATCATAATGACACCAAAAGTATGAAATTTGATGGAAAACGTGTGGAATTATGCTCTCACGAAGTTAGCGGTGTCGCCGATGTTTACGCATCGACGATTTTGCCCACTTTGAGCCCTGTTTTCGGCCAATTCCAGTGTACTAGTTGACAAACATAACTATTTCACTAGAACTCCATTTTTTCTATCGAATGAGTACAAGAAACCACCCATTTACCGATTTCATCTATCCACTAAAGTGGTCAGAATTTGTAATAAAGTTAGTAGAATTACCAACAATATGTAAAGTAAAAGGACACAAGTGCAATTAATGTGACATTTTATTGTGGCAACGTTTCACTCTCCAGGAGCTTTATCAAGCTTGATAAAGCTCCTGGAGAGCTAAACGTTGCCACAATAAAATGTCACATTAGTTGCCCTTGTGTCCTTTTACTTTACATATGGTCAGAATTTAGCAATTTTGCCAATTTCACACAAATTTCAAAGGATGCCAATTTCCGAATAGGGTCCAGAATGAACAAGAAAGACATTCCTGGCACTAAAATAACATTTCCTCTGTTCTTACATTTCTTTTGCTTTCCTGACTCAAGAAATCGTAATGACACGATTGCAAACAAACCATACCCCCGGCCGGGATTGAACCCGCGGTCATAGTCTCAAAACTCCAGCCCGTCGCTAACGCGACGGGCTGGAGTTTTGAGACTCTATGACCGCGGGTTCAATCGCGGCCGGGGGTATGGTTTTGCTTTCCTCTTTGAATTTTTATTCACACAAAAATAGAAGATTTACTGTTATGCAGACTACTGCATTAGTGTAGAAATGGTATAAATAATATTAGCGCACTTGTGAAAGAATATTAGACTCGCCAGTTGAGATGTATTGGACGCGTAGCATGATTTGTTTACTTTTGAACTTTGGTAAAAATCGATGATTTCTGCTACTTTGAGCTGAATTTCAAGGTACTTTTTATTGTAAAACCAGTCAATATCATCTCAATTTCTGTAGTATGTCTTCCATTCTATAAAATGAGACCAGAAAAACTAGAATACAACAATAAATACCATACGAAAATACAGTGCAAAGTCACTGTTTTAATCCAAAAACACTGTCAAAGTTTTTTTTTTTTCTCATTACGCACTGTGTGCTGCAGGACTTTTTTTTTATACTGCACACACTGACCACATAGACCGATTCTTTCATATGTAGGCCTACCAGCTTTCTCTCACTAGATTTGAGAGCGCTGGTGCGTAAGCCGTACTAGTACATCTGAAACCCTGTAAGGGTTAAATATAGATTTACTTACAGAAAACAATGACAAATAAATATAAAGCACTAATAAAATTGATAAATGAACATTTAACATCACTCTTAACCTTTATTGATTCTTGTTGGTGTAGGAGGTAGGTAGGAGGCAAGAGGAAGGTGAGTTTATTATGCTTCAATATGACACTAATATCTCTACGGCTTATTAGATGAATTGTGATAGATAAATATGACATTATAAACAATATTAATAACATAGAAACATGATATATACTCTAGAATGAATAAAATATGTCATAATGTATGAGAGGAGTAAATGGTGTGTTATTGGGTTTAAGAGCCGCCACTGAGAGAAGCCATGTTCAATTCAATTCAATTCAAAGTTTATTCTCTATAAGGATTACAATGCTGAGTTTACAGAATTTGGTTATTGTGTGGTTTACATGTAGTAAAATAATAATTACAGAGTGTACCACTAGAACACCTAGCATGGCTGGGCATTTCGGGCAGACTTATATTAAATCTTAAGTTTAAAATATTACAAAATTATGAGGTAAGTTGGTATTATGGCTAAGTGACTAAATACTAGTTGTGAGTTTAGCAATGTGAATGCTTTTGTTTTGGCACAATACATAGTTTCAGTATTGGAGTATCACAGGCCAACTTATGACTAGTTAAGATTCATTATTTTGAGATTGAGATTGATATTTCTGTTTATGGTCAAATGGGTGAGTGAGTGTAAGTGTGAACCACCAGGTGGTATTCGTATTATTAGTTGACAGGGTGTATCAGGGAGATAAGATGTTTTCTGATGGTAGTTTTGAAGGTGATGAATGTGTCTGCAGTTTTGGAATTTTCAGGTAGGGTGTTCCAGATTTTAGGGCCTTTGACATACATTGAATTTTTGTAAAGGTTTAGTCGGACACGGGGAATGTCATAGAGATGTTTTTGTCTGGTGTTGTGCCTGTGGGTTCTGTCACAACTATCAAGAAAGCATTTTAGGTCAAGGTTAATATTGGAATTTAAGGTCCTGTAGATGTAGATTGCACAGTAGTAAGTGTGGATGTACTGAACAGGGAGTAAGTTTAGATCTATGAAGAGTGGGGGGGTGTGTTGCCAGGGATGGGATTTAGTGATTATTCTTACTGTGGCTTTTTGTTGGGTTATTATTGGCTTTAGGTGTGTTGCTGCAGTTGAACCCCAAGCACAGATAGCATAGGTGAGGTATGGATATAGTATAAGTGAATGGTATAGTGTGAGAAGGGCAGTTTGCGGCACGTAGTATCGTATCTTGGAGAGGATCCCAACCGTTTTGGATACTTTTTTGGTTATGTGTTGGATATGGGTGCTGAAGTTCAGGTTGTTGTCGAGGTATAGGCCTAGGAATTTGCCCTGATTATGCCTGGCAATTAGTGTTGTCGATCTTAATGTTAATTTGCGCATCTCCTGCTCTGCTACCAAACATAATGTAATAGGTTTTGTCAACGTTAAGCGTAAGTTTATTGGCTGTCATCCAAATCGATATTTTGATCAGCTCCTCATTAACAATGGTGTTGAGGGTGGCAAGATTAGGGTGAGAGATGACATAAGTCGTGTCGTCAGCAAAGAGAATGGGGTTCAGGTGTCGAGATACGTTTGGAAGATCATTGATGTATATGAGGAAGAGCAGGGGACCAAGGACACTTCCCTGTGGAACTCCAGTATCAAGTGGCTGTGTTGTTGATGCTGTGTCTTTAATGGTGACATACTGATACCTATTAGTAAGGTAAGATTTGAAATATGCAAGCGCATGGCCTCTTATACCATAATGGTCAAGTTTGTGGAGTAGGATGCTGTGGTCTGTGTCAAAAGCTTTTCTTAGGTCAATAAAAATTCCTAGTGGATATTCCTTATTTTCCAATGCTGTGTAAAGCAGATCTAGCATTTTTATGATTGCATCGTTAGTGCTTTTATTTTTCCTGAATCCAAATTGGCAGGGGTTGAGTATGTTTTGTGCCGTTATAAATGAATACAGTCTCCTGTGCACGAGTTTCTCAAAGATTTTGGATAGCAATGGTAAGTTAGATATTGGCCTATAGTTGTTTGTCTGTAGGGTCACCACCTTTATGTATTGGTGTAACCCTTGCCATCTTGAGTAGTTTCGGGAAGGTGCTAGTCTCTATTGACTTGTTAAAAAGTAATGAAATAGCATGCGAAAGGACATGGGCCGCTCGCTTGTACAGTAATGGTGGGACATGAGACAGATTCCCCGAGTTATTTTTAAGTGACTTTATAATCTCGGTGACTTCCGTGGGCTCAGTAGGAGCAAGATAGAAGGAATTTGGGAAATTCCCATCTAGGTAGTCCCCGGCATGGGCATTGGTACGTGGGATTTTATTGGCGAGATTAGAACCTATGGTTGAGAAGTAGTAGTTTATCTTGTTAGCTGTGTCAGTGGTGTTTCATTAGGTTTAGTTAGGACAATATTCTTGTTTTTTTTTCAGTTTGTGAGTCCCTAGAATCTGAGAATGTTTTCCAGGTCTTTTTTATATCTCCTCTTGTGTCAGTGAATCTACTGGAGTAGTATAGTTGTTTGGCTTTATTACTTTGGTGAGGAGTGATGAATAGTGTTTAAGAATATCGTTGTGTATTAAGCCCTGTCTATATTGCTTTTCATATTGGTGTTTCTTATCAATGGATTTCAGAATGGTGCTGGTTAGCCATGGGCAACCAAGCCATTTGTGATCTGTTTCGTTTTTATAGGACAATGTTTGTTGTATAGTCTAAGTAGTTTAAGAAAAATGTCTGTCCAGTCATCAATACCATTGGCCTTGGAGAATTCTGTAGGCCAGTCAACAGTCTCTAGATCAGCTGTGATCTTCCTTATTGAGACCTCATCATGGAGTCTAAATGAGACTTTGTTGCATTCAAGTGGTGGTTTACTAATGTTTGTCAAGAGGAAGGTAGGGTAGTGGTCTGTAGCGCTATCTGTGATTATCCCTGATTTAAGGGGGGCTAGTATATTGGTCCATATGTGGTCTATTATAGTTGCACTTGTTTCAGTGAGCCTGGTTGGTTTAGTTATTGTTGGTATGAGAAGTGTGTTGTTCATATTGTTGATGAAATCAGTTACAGGCTGATCATTTAGTAGGCCAAGGTTGATGTTGAAGTCTCCAGCTAAGAGAAGGTGGTGCTTATTCATTTGTCTGTCTGTTATTAGTGCCTTTAATTTCTCACTGAAGTTTGGGATGTTTGTGTGGGGTATCCGGTAAATGGCACCGATTGTTAAAGGTGTCTTAAGGTTTTTTACAGTAAAATTAGCAAAAATGTATTCTCCATATTCATCACTAAAGAAATTGGTGCTAATACAAGATAATTGGTTAGATTAATAGATTGCAATACCACCCTCAACTTGGTATGGTCTGCAGTTGTGGATTGCTGTGTATCCTGGTAGAGGGTAGATATCTATTATGTCCTTGGAAGTGCCAGTTGAAGATGAGTTTCTGTGGGTTTTAGTGAGGGTTTTGACCACAAAACTAATGACCATAATATCGGTGGCAATAGAAGAAGAAAACTCCAGACGCAATCTCAGCCTTCCAGCCTTCTTGGCCACACTTGGGTACAGTTCGTGAAACCACGCCCACAGTTCTTCCAGAACCCAAGAGGAAACTTATTTTTCCCAAATCCCTGAGACTCAAGATGGCAGGGCACAAGGGTCATGAGAGTGATAGTGGACATAACTACAAGCTCAAATTCTACTTCCAGTCCAGTGAGAGAAGTGCAAGTGCAATTATTCCCAGTGAAGCGGCCAGTATATTAATGACAGACATACACGCCAGGAAGTGAAAAGCCGCATGGTTATACCGGTAAGGGAAAGGAGGTATCTCAGGCAGCATCCTGGCTGCAACAATGGAACAGACAGTGGAAAATGGACGAAGATGACTACAAATTGGGTAATTGGATGGAAATGGGCGCGGTGGTAGTGGGAAGCCGGGCGGTGAGGCACCAGCAGTGGGGCCATGCTGCCTGACCCTGACGCTAAGTTGAACACCCACCGCCTGCTCCTCAGCTGATCTAGGAACAACAAAGGCCACCATCCCCACTTCCCACCACACCAGCCTCCTACCAACCACAACCACCTGTCATTGTCCAGCACTCCACCCAGCAGACCAGCACCTGGGATTGGCAGGAAGCTGTCAATTTTGTTCCTGAAATCCCTGACCAGCTTTGATGGCAGCCAGTCAATACGCCTATCTTGTGCACTTGGGAACAATGCCACTGAACTGGAAATACTTTTCAGTTAATTTCTTTGACCTTAACCACTGATGAAAAGCATTGACACGGAAAGCAAACACATTACTCACGAGGTAATAAATTCATGGCAAAACAACAACTTACTTTCACCAAAATCATCGCCCTACAACTTAATGGAAGGAGGGCAAACTGTGGATTGAGATGTATCTTTTCAGGTTACAACAATGCTTTATGCCATATGTGTATAAGCACAAAGCATGAAACTATATCTATCAACAGACCCTTGATTGCAAACAATTCCAGGTTTCATGCATAGAACGCCAGGAATCGATCGAAGCAATAAAGTTACGTATGCTTCCATCTCTTCCTCAGATAAAATCCAGGCCCTGACAGAACTGACAGGGTTATACAAGATTAGGGAATGTGTTTCTTGTATCTGGAAACAGAAATTCAGTACTATTTTTATCCCTTGCAGGTTTTAAGCTTGTAATTGACTTGCAAGTCTTTGATTCTTGTTCAAAGGCAACACTCTTCTTTTCACAGTACATGACCAATGCAAGAAGGAAACACTGGTACAAAGTTGTTTAGGTGCTTTGTGATTTAGCAAGTAGTGGTAATTGGTATTAGATATTATTGTGTACACTGGAAGTTCACACATTGGCAAAATACCAGAAGGTTATTGGGCATCTTCAGGTGATGTGGTTCAACAACGATAGAAATCCATACCTTGCAATGGGGCATATATTATAATACAGACAACTGGCAAGGCACAAGCCCTCACTACCAGTGATTTTTTTAAGTGAGGGTGAACATGACAGATGTGTGTGGCACAAGGCGCGTGCAAATCAAAACATATGCCCAGGTTTGATGCTGGCACTCCGAGAGGTGTGAGGTGGGGCAGGCGCTTATTCGCCAATGACATCATGGCATTCTGCAATGGACAAACGAGATGTCACACTGTTGGTCAATCAATTCACCCTAATGAAAATGGCAGACAGGGTGGTCAGGCAGCATAGAGAGAGAAATGAACCCATTCTTAAAACCTGCAGTTGTGATTGATTAACACCTTCAACATGCGCTTCAGTGGACAAATGTGACATGCAGATTGGGCTTTCAGTTGATTGTGTTCTGCAAGAGTTATTAAGTGGCATCATCAAACTGTTTTTCCATCTTCTGACATTTCCATGCTCAACGCTTATAATATGTATAAGAAGATGAGCACTCAGAAACAAACCTACAGTAACGGCGAATTCTGTTTATCTGTCACTCAGACAAACAGTATTCAAGCACTCAATGGAAATGCACCGCGCCCAATTAATTGACCGCCCTAACCACATCAACAACTACCTGCCTGCCCAGCTAGCATGGTGATCACTTCCTGGTAAAACTGCCTCAAGCTACTTGCTTTGAAGAAAAAGGTCCTGTGAAGCAGCGTTACGCCTATTCACATACACGCCCATCGACTAACGCAGAGACACTCGCTTATGTGAGGAGTGCAAAACTCCACTGTGTATGACACCATGTTTCAAAGAGTTCCACAGGTTGCAGAACTTAGAAACATGTCCTGAGACTGTATATGTGTATATAAAATATAGAGTAGTGTAATAAAACAAACATTTCATATTGTTTGGTTTCTGTAAATATTTCTCTGTAAACAAAATAATGAGACAACAGTGTTTACGCCTTTTATTGTGTAGTATTGAAAAAAGGGAAATAACTTACAAAATACTGATCATGTTGGCCTCAGAGGCCATAAAAGTTACTCAGAAAAAGAAAAATTGAAAAAATTGGAAAATAGTACATAAAAAGTAAATAGAAAATACCGGTGACGGTAGAGTCACGATTACCAATCATGTTGTTCAAGCCTGGCAACCTCACACCTCCATATCCTCGGCAAGTATTGATTTACTAAAATTTTTTGTTTAGGGGCCTATAATGTTTAGAAAAATACCTCTATTTTTTCATGCAATGAAAAATAACTTTTTTTTTGAAATTTCCAATGAACCCTGAGAACGGTAGGGCTTCTGGAGAGGGGCCTGTCGACCCTAAAGGGCTTAAGGTAACCTCATGTTGTAGCTAGTGCACTGAGTAGAACTTTTTAGCATTGCTTTAGGAGTAGTACCACTTGTGATGCTGTGTAGCAAAGGCAGTTACTTCTCCAATAGGTTTTGGACTTGTGTGTCATGTTCAGCAGGCAGGATACCCTATAACCAACCACCTATCTACACTTAAACAATGTACGTAATTTTATAAATAAAGAACATTTGTATCATAATTTATAAACAAGTAAATTCTATTCAGGTATGACACAAATACAGTTACATACATAGATTATCATACATAGCAGCATATGGTAAAGTAACTGGGATAACCTCCCCAAAAAAATTCTAAGAGTGGACTTGTTCTCCATTCTTAAAATCCTTTTATATTTACACTTATATTTTGGATCGAAGGTACTTAACACTTTTACATTTACAATTTCCACCTAGAGAGATGTTAGTTTGTGTCTAACGTTAGTTTGGATGGAGATGTTATGCAGAGGTTTAGGATGGTGGAAGATAGCAGGGCGTGTGTATGCAAGGTTCAGTGGTCCTTATACACATCCAAACAACATTTGAGAGTTACTCCTCGTTGTTTTTTTTACCTATCACTTACTTCGAATTTAACTTTACTTGCTTACTCTGTTACAACTTTACACTCTTATCACTTGACTGGAGATACACCGAGAATGTAAACACACACACGAACACACCAGCTAACCGCTTAACTGTGAACTTCTTTTGTACTTCCATTTTCTTCTTGTTTTTCCTCTTCCAAGTGCTGCTGCACTTCTAGCTCTATCTTCTACTAAGGGATGCACAATAAAGTCTTGGAGACTGCTTGATGCTGAGACGCATCACTAACCCCTTTACAATGAACTTCCTTTGTACTTCCATTTTCCTCTTGTTTTTCCTCTTAGAAAAGGAAAAAACAACAGGAAATTTGTACAATGTGTAGTCTTGGAGACTGAAAGCTAGTGTACAGAGTGGCTGTAGGAAAGAGATTAAGATGCTTGACGCTGAGACGCTGTGCTGCCTGTTTATAACCCAAGTTCTCGTACAGTATACAATAACTCGTCACAGAGTCAGTCGTAACTCTGTGATGTCTGTACACCGGTAAGTGAGGAGAGGCTGAATGTGGTCATCACTATGTGGATGACTTCTCTACAGCTTACTCAGGCACTGATTGTTACCTGGTAGCAGCCTCCTTTCAGGATGTGATTGACAGTTTCCCTTTGGACCACTTCTCATGGCTTTAAATTTTCTAGTACAAAAACCTGTTTCATTACCTTCACTAGACATCCTCTTATCCCAGATATTCCATTGTATTTACATGGCTCATGTATTCCAGAATGTGATACTGTCAAGTTTCTTGGCCTTCTCTTTGATCGCAGGTTGACATGGAAACCTCACATTTCTTCTTTGAAGGTAACTTGCCATGGTCGGCTGAATCTCCTTAAAATTCTCGCTCATCATTCATGGGGAGCAGATTGCCAAACTCTCCTCTGTTTGCATTCCACCCTAGTCTTGTCCAAGCTGGATTATGGCGACTTCTCCTACAACTCTTTCTAAGTTAGATCCCCTTCATCGTCAAGGTCTCCGTTTATGCCGTGGTGCCTTTCGTTCATCCCCTGTTGAAAGCCTCTATGCAGAGGCAAATGTTCCTACCTTAGCTGATCGTCGTGATGCTCATTGTCTTTGTTATTTTGCCCTCACTCATGATCTCCGTGTTTCTTTTATGTATAGGTTGGCCTCAGACGTTAGTAGAAGCCTGTTGTTTGTTCAGTGCCCCTGCCTACTCCAACCATTTTCTCTTTGTCTTCACTCACTCTGGTCTTCTCTCCAGTTGCCTCCCTTGTATGTTCATTTATCATCTGCCTTTTCCCTTCCCCCTTGGGAAGCTCTGACGGTTCCTGTCTGTTCTCCCCCACTACTGTATGCGAAAGCTTTCCTATGGAGGTAGAGGTATTTCGATCAGAGATTATTTTCCAGTCACCTCGGCCCGTCTTCGTAGCCGTTGGCAACAACAGTGGTTGGGCATGTACTATAACAAATTGCACTCTATTAAACTTCTTTTAGGTTTGTGGCCATCTTCTTACTACTGTTGCCATTCTTAGGAGACTGTGCTCTCCCGGATCCGCATTGGCCATAAGCGCCTTACCCATGGGTATCTCATGGAACGATGCCCTATTCCTCTGTGAGGTTTGTCGGATCTCTATATTGGTTTTTCACTTTCTTGTCAGTTGCCCAGTTTACCAGCGAGCTTGCAGGATTTACCTCCAACACCGCCACTTTACTTACCACTCTTACCTTATCTTCCCTTCTCGCAGACAGCCCTGCCTTTGACTTACTATCACTTTTTGACTTTGTCAGCAACCGCTTTATCGTACGAACTTTGACACAGCCCTTAGCATCCCATCCAGCCCTTTTCTCCCCTCCCCTCTGATCCCCTCTCCAACTAGCTGTTTATAGCTCCAGCCCTTGTCAGTTTAGGGCTTTCTTTGATTATGATAATTGTCATGTCCTTGTTTCCCCTCAGCAAAATAAAGCACATGTATGCAAAAATAAAGTAGTGTACTATAGATCTTGCACACAACCTAACACCAGTATCATAAATATTACTCTTGTAATTCCTACAAAGAATGACATTAATACAAATGTTGTATTAGGTAAATATATCTTGTGCAGTAAGATCACCATAAACAGGTAGTGATCACAATATGCAAAATAACTACCGTGAAAAATTAGTGAATTTTCAAGTGCTTTCATGATTTTTCACAGTATCAAGGAGCTGTAAAAATTATAGAACAGCAGAAGACTTGTATGGCTGAGATATCACCTCATATATGACCTTACACCTGAACCAGCATGCTGGGTCAAGTTATCACAGCTTAGTACTAACTTGACAGTGGTCCAGGTACAAGCAAGCTGTCACAACTTAGTACCAACTTGACAGTGGTTCAGGATGGGCCGTACCATCATTATGAGGTTCATCTCTCAAGTGAGGGTTATTTAATGAATAATAAATGTGTACATGGTGTAATTCTGGATGTGATTAACATGATGGTACATTGTTCCACAGCTCGAGAGGCTCAGGGCACCTCCACTACACTCATAGACTGGATCTTGGGCAAGAGGTAAGCTACTCACACAACAACTTTTAATTAATGAATTTTGTGTTCATAATTGTTATACTGTGTGTGTGTGTGTGTGTGTGTGTGTGTGTGTGTGTGTGTGTGCGCGCGCGTGCATGCGTGCGTGCGTGTGTATGCGCGCGCGTGCATGCGTGCGTGCGTGTGTATGCGCGTATGTACATAATCACCTATTTGTGGTTGCAAGGGTCAAGTCATACCTGCCGGCCCTGCCTCTTTGGTGTGTGTGCTTGCACGCATGTGAGCATGCATGAGTGAGTGAGTGAGTTATCAGTGTATTTGTTAATGAATTTTGTTTCAGTATACTACTTATAGTGTGTTTTTTTCAGTACACCTCGAGTGTTGCATGTGTGACCTGATCTGCTGCCTCTCTTCTCCACTTACTACTACTCTGTAAGTCAATTTCGATATGTACTCCCCTAGTTGTACTCATTTAGGTGAATTCAACTAGATGTGCTCAGTTGTACTTGTTATACCCACCTAGTACTTGCCTATACTCACCTTGTTCCTCACTTGTACTTACCTTGTTCCTCACCTAGTTGTATTCACTGTTACCTAGTTGTGCTCACCTTGTAAGTCACCTAGTTGTACTCACTTTGTAAGGCCCTTTGTCCTCACCCCAAAATTAAAAGTAGAGAGTTTTTTTCCTGAAGGTAATTACACGCTCCAAAAATACAGAATTTAATGGAAAATTTACAGAATTATTCGGGTACAAAATTAGCAGTCTGGGTGCAATTTGTGTTGGTGATTCTGGCAACTTCTAGGTAGTAGGTTGGTAGACAGCAACCGCCCAGGGAGGTACTACCGTCCTGCCAAGTGAGTGTAAAACTGAAGCCTGTAATTGTTTTACACGATGGTAAGATTGCTGGTGTCTTTTTTTATCTGTCTCATACACATGCAAGATTTCAGGTATGTCTTGCTACTTCTACTTACACTTAGGTCACACTACACATACATGTAAAAGCATATATATACACACCCCTTTGGGTTTTCTTTTATTTTCTTTCTAGTTCTTGTTCTTGTTTATTTCCTCTTACCTCCATGGGGAAGTGGAACAGAATTCTTCCTCCATAAGCCATGCGTGTTGTAAGAGGCGACTAAAATGCCGGGAGCAAGGAGCTAGTAACCTCTTCTCCTGTATATATTACTAAATGTAAAAGGAGAAACTTTCGTTTTTCCTTTTGAGCCACCCCGCCTCGGTGGGATACGGCCGGTGTGTTGAAAGAAGAAGAAAGAAAGATTCTGGCAACTTTGAGTCCTATTATAATTCAGTTCCATTGCTCAGTTCGACCACATTCTTAGCTCTTTCACTAGTATTCTTTCCCTTTTATTGATTGAGCACAAGAAACAGCCCATTCAATTATCAAAACTACCCTATAAAGTGCACAGGAGTTGTTAATTTGGCACCATGCAGGGACAGGATTCATTTTTTTATACAGCCTCTCCCAACTTATTGACGGAGTTCCAATCCTGAGACCACATCATTAACCCTTAAATGGTCCAAACGTATATATACGTTTTTTCAACATCAGAAAGTATGTAAAAAATGTAGATCTTTTTTTTTTTTGTTTTACATGTGAAAACGTATAAAAAAACTTTCATCTACATTTTTTTTTTTTTGTTATATTTGAAAATTTGTAAAAAAAAAAGTAGATCTACTTTTGTAGCACTACGAATTTGAATGTCGATCTGTTTGGACCGTTTAAGGGTTAAACGAATTTGCCGCTAAGTGAGGAGCATACTATAATGGTAGTGAGTTTGTGTTGACCATCTTTGATATTGTTTTAATGTCACATTTGCACCATTTATAACATTTCTGGTATATTTTTAAATGTTTATACAGTAGTGTATTGTATATTGAAATAAACAGAATAGAGGAAATCAGCTCTAGTATACATTATTTAGGTATGAATACTAGTCAGAGAGCTCGTCATAAGTCCAAGACGTCAGTAAACGAGTACGTCGCTAAGTGAGGAGAGGCTGTATGTGGTGCACACTCGCCACAGACCCATTGTCTCATATCTAGGCAAAAATTTACCACTGACAGCTTGTGTGTGGGAGCTGAGCTCATGACAGAACTACCTCAGGAACCCTGACCTCAGTGACATAGTTCTACGTCTATATCAGTACATGGTGTATTCACTTTGTACTGATATAATTACCTTGTACTCAGTTGGACTTGCCTAATTGTACTCAGTTGTACTTATGCTTGCCTAGCTGTATTTGCAGGGGGACCTAGTCACAGCTCCTGGTCCCACCTAACTGGTGATTGCAGTGGTGGTAGTGTTGGTTATTGTATTTGTTGTGATGGAACTCATCTCCACCATAAATGTGCTCTTAGATCAGGTTCATAGTGGCTCTCTAGAGCACAGTTTTAGAGCAGCAGTACTACAGCAATACAATAGTGTTCCTTCAGGGAAGTAAACTCAGTTTTCTTACCTTTTGTTGCATGTTTTAGCACAATACCATGACTGATTGCATCGTCTTTATACATCTCTACTGCTTCAGTTGTTGCCTCTGTATTCAGCTGAAGAAGCCTACTGTGTCAGCAAAATGTTTCAGAATAAAGAAACTTGATTGTTTCACATATCTTATCAATGCACAAATACGCCGCACACACAAGAATGAAACTTAGGCCAATGTCTCGGTCCAGCTTGGTCCATTAACTTGAGACTAGTGCAGAGGTTGGTGGACTTTTTTTGGGTATTACCCGGAAATAAATTTGTGTACAGAGAAATTCCCCAGTAGACTTGAAAGTCCACAGAATCCAGAAAACACGAGGAACATTCAAATTCAAAATGGTTTATTAAATCCTTTTGTATGGAGAATACAGTCAAATAAGTTGAAAGGTACATATATGCAATAAAGCAACTAAAAATAAAACACAAAATTAACAAAATAAAATGAAAAAAAAATTGCATGAAAAAAAATTAGTAACGGACAAATGTAATAAAAATCTCATTAGGTAACTAAAGAATTTGAAAACATTTCACTTAAGCTTTTGGAGAAACGATGTTTACTTTTTGATACATCATCATAATTAGGGCATTTTGATGTCAGAGTAATTTAGATACTGTCTTCAAGTGTTTAATCAATTTCTGTACAGTGGACCCTTGTTTTTCATAATCATCGAAATTTGTAAGTTTCACAAATCCTAACATTTTTTCATCAAAATATTGACTCACGAATCGTTGTTTGTCTCAGACGCGTACGAGCAGCCCCACATGCCATTCAGAGTCTGTGTACCATTGTTTATCAGTGAGTGAGCATGATCCCACGCGTTCATACGATACATTTCGTAATATTCCATTCTTTTAAGTGCTTGCAACTGCTAAATAAGCCACCTTGGGCCCAAAGAAAGCTAGTGCCAGTCCTTTGGTAAAGGTGACAAACACAATAGAACTAAAGATTGATTGTAGAAAAATACGAAAGTGGTGGTGGTAGTGGTAGAGGGTGGTAATGGTTGTGATGGTGGTAAAGGATGGTAGTGATTGTGATGGTGGTAGTGGTTGTGATGGTGATAGTGGGTGGTAGTGATGGTAGTAGAGGGTTGTAGTGATGGTGATTTGTGCAGTGTGGAGTAGGATGGAAAGATTTGGGGAAGAACATCATCCTAACAAAGCTGTTGCAAGCTGTGTCGGCAATGTGTACAATGACAATGTCTTGTCCCATTTTAGGGAAATTTTAAAGAGGTGCCTGTTATGTTGTTGTCCCTTATTACTTTGATAGTAAGGTTCTCACTACATGCTCTAGTGTGGGGTAGTTTTTACATAAAGGCCTTTTATGTCTAGGGTAATACTTACATTCATGATTGGTTATCCTCAGTCTCTGAAATCCTTTCACCAGCCCTCTTCACAGGTTATTTAAAATACTACTATAAAAATATAACTATTTTAAATAGATATGTACAGAATATACAATTACAGCACTCACATATTCAAAACATAAGCCTACACACCCCTTAGCAGCTCTTCAAAGACGGCCCACTTGATGGATCTGGACAAATTGCCCTTCTTTCTTCTTGACTAATCTCTGGACTAACCAGTGTTTTGACACACTTTAGTCACCCTGGGTATGGTGGCCACAACTTAAGTTATAAAAACTCACCCCTGGGGCACACACAATGCCCAAAAAATAGAAAGAAAGACCCACAGGTCCTACCAGCTAGAAGTCAACAAAGAGAGAGAGGAGAGGAAGGAGCCTAGCTAAGCTCCTCCCACACTCGCCAAAAAACAAAAGACTGTTGCCAAGCACAATTCTCTAGTTACCACAATTTTACCACACTTATTTTACATTTACAAAAGAAATACAACTTTATAAACTTCTTATTTAAATTGTGTGTGTGTGTCTATAGTATAACCTATTATATTGAGAAAAACAGGCTTGACTCGGCTGCCTTACAGCCATAAGAGTGATCTGCCCTTATGACATTTAAGCAGCCTTGCCCCCATTAGTTCAATATAATTAGGTATTCCAGAGTAACTGTTACTTATATACATCAATGTGTGTTGGATCCCATAGTCCCATAACAATGCCAGAAACAGAGCTCTCTGGATAGATATTTAGTGCCACAGGTTTGCAGTGACTCAAGCTGGTCCTAGTGGCATTAACAAACAAAGAAGGGAAGTAACTTCAGAAAAGACTGTGGGCTCACGCGAATGAAAAATTTTGTCGAAAAATTGACAAATTGAGTTAATCTTATAGAAAAATAGCTTAACTCTGGCAACACAATTGTACCAGAATCATTGTTCTGCGACATTCCTACAAGGAATTATGGTCATTTAAAACACTTAGGGTGACGTCACCACCCGCGGCAGGTGTGCTCACCTGTCTTCAATTTTCATTTTTTTTCCGTTTTTTTTTCGTGTATTTATTGTATTATTCTTTCTAAAATAATAATTGACGATTTGGCATCATAATACAGTGGGTGGGACTTATATGTAGACTTACAGCCAACCAGGAACCTTCTGGTACCATTTTGCTGACGTCGTGGAAAATTCCAGTCTCGGGGTGGCCGGGGAATATGCTTCAATATAATGCTATTATAGCTTCTACGGCTTATTTATCTATCACAATTGATCTAATAAGACATAATAAACAATATAAATAACAAAGAAATATGGTAAATACTCCAGAATGAATAATATATGGCATATTCCCAGAGCGTTCCCTCGGGAATATAAGATTCCCATCGTCAGGGACGGGCTTCCATTCTCCTTCTTTCACCTCCAGGGTCCTTATATTAAAGAAAACGAACATGGGGTAACTATGATATACACTCGTAATGCTGAGAAAAATGCTATTTTCTAAAAAAAAATCGGTGGTCCGGCTGTTTCGTGGATTATCTCTGAAGTAAGTTATTCACATATATAAGCCAGTATTTTCGTTAATAATAGCAGGAATGTAATGAAATTCACAGAGAACATAAAGGAAAGATTGTTTTACAAGCAAATGGTTGCCTTTTTGAGATATCATAATTTGTTTTTTTATTTTTGTGAGGGCAAAAGTCAGATATTTGGCTGAATGTCAAAACTATACAAACTTTATTTTTTTTTTAAGAATGAAGAAAGGATAAATTACAGTTTGGATAATCATCAGAAATACAGTTTAGCATTGTTTTATGCATAGATAATGCCAAAACAGCTTCTCCAAGTCCCATTACGAAAATACTGTTCAATATGTATGATTATTAGTAAATAATTTTTTTCTCAGTTGTTTTTTGAGCTATCTTATTGGAACTTGGTCACATTACTATTGAAACGTGCTTCTTTACGTGGAAAAAAATTAAAGAAATCGAACGAAAATAAAGAAGTTCATGGACAGAGGCTATTACCCCCCTTAGTCTTCATGGAAGGGGATTCCCCTTCCAAACAGTAATTTCTCCATCCTCTCCCCTCTTCCCATCTTCCATACACTAAGAAGAATCTTCAATAAAGGTAAGTGTCATGTTGTTATTGTTTTATTCTTCATGTCTCATTGTTTTCTGTGTATGTACATCTATATTTCATGTAAAAAAAATTTTCTTTTAATACTTTTGGGTGTCTGGAACAGATTAATTAGATTTACATTATTTCTTATGGGAAAAAGGGTTTTGCAAATTGTCAATTTTGCCATTAGTCACACTCTCTGGAACAGATTAATTCCAAAAAACAAGGGTCCACTGTACTTTGTTTGTAAGTTAATGAGAGTGGAAAATCCTTGTTTGTAAAGATAGACAGTTGCAAATGGCAGTAGTATTTTTATTGCTTTCTCATGTGCAATTTTGAAAGCCTTTGCAACTTCTGACATCCAAAAAAAGGGCAGATCTGCATTGTTCTTAAGAAATGGCCCTACTAATTAGATTTTTTATTTTATTAAGAAACTAAACATTATTTGTTTGAAAACATTTTTCTTTCAACAAACCGGCTGTATCCCACCAAGGCAGGGTGGCTCAAAAAGAAAAACAAGTTTCTCTTTTTAACTTTAGTAATGTATACAGGAGAAGTAAAGGATTATTTGGTAGAGCTGAAAGCGGGTGGTTAATGATAAACGTCTTTGGAGGCTTCTTACTTTATTTGCAAAGTAGTGGTGGGTACACAGGCTTGTGTGTTGTGCCCATGGCCCGGGAGGGCATCCCATGAGAGGAGAGAGCTACTAGTAGGCCTTGTGTCTTCCTGCTAGGCCGCTGTGTGAGTGAGAGAGTGTGGGACCAGCTTCTCACAGACCTGGACAGGCCCAGAGGGCAGCACTTTAGTGGCACAAAATATGAACTAAGCTGGCAGACAGCATGGGCTGTCTGTGCAGACAGTACAGGCTGTCTACATACGCTCAGCCACCTACCTCGCGTCGTCCCGATGCGACAATACTGGTGGTAAAAGAAACTCGGTCTCTCTCGTAGGAACAGGGCACAGAACACAAAATGAAAACATGTATATACATATAGACATTAAAAAAAAAACTTCCTACAGGGAGGGAAGAAAAAAACACGTGGGGTGTGCTAAACATCGTGGTCATAGGCAGTGAGCGTCGAAGGGCATCACTGCATGCCTTCCTGCGTCTGGACAGGTACTGCAACACAGGAGACATTGCTGCGGCTGAGCTGTGACGTAACAGGGTATGGTCTCCTCTGGAACGGTGAAGCAGTCATCGTAGGAGTCGCTGCAGGTTTTCACTCAACCTGGGGCACGACATGCTGGTGCCCTCGAGTGAGGCGTCGACAAAACTAGGCAACTGGGCAGGGCTTCTGGCAAGCGACTCAGGAGGACACTTCTCAACTGGTACTGTCGCTGGGCTGTCACTGCTGGCGAGTCGTGGCAGAGACGACTGGGAGTTGTAACATCATACACCAGACTGCAGTGAGCGAGCTAGCAGTCAAAGTGACATCATCTTCGTGCAGGCTGCTCACTGAAGCTTGTGACAAGAGG
Organism: Cherax quadricarinatus; assembly: GCF_038502225.1. Lineage (NCBI taxonomy): Eukaryota > Metazoa > Arthropoda > Malacostraca > Decapoda > Parastacidae > Cherax > Cherax quadricarinatus. Next base: position 32,709,612 of record NC_091334.1, read on the forward strand.
CTGACACAGCGCCTGCCGACAGGGCTAACTGCGGCTTGACGAGTGTCATTCTCTTGGCAGTTGGAGTTACAGCAGAGGTTAGTCTAAGCATCCCCAGACTTGTTTCTCTACATATAACTGCACTCTGAAGGTCTGGAGGTGAAGTGAAACAAATCTCGATGGGAATCGTAGCAGGTACAATTCTGCAGAACATCTATGAGCGACGAGCATAAGAGCTTTCTGTACAAGGGGGCTCGGGCTCAGGGCTGTCTGATATCAGCTGTCAAATACACTGGTCACATCGGGTGACTTAGCACAGTGGTGCTACTCAGGTCTGGCTCAGACCTCACTGGACACACTGAAACTACACACACCTGCGGTACATGCGGTACAACATGGCTTAAACTAACAAATGATGTTTTTCTGCACAAAACTGACACTAAGCTATCTACTAACATGTGAGAACACTGACTGAGAGGAATTATTTAACACACGATATATATCTTCTCTCAATCTTCTCGACAATACTGAAATAATTACTAGAAACACTCGATGTGACATCATGTGATGTCAGGCGTGATGTCGTGAGGTGACGTCAGCAGCACTGTGACGTCAGCAGACATCTCGAGGTGACGGCAGCAGACATCATGAGGTGACGTCAGGCAGACATCGTGACGTCATGAAGTCGGGCAGCATCGTCGGTGACGTCAATGTGATGCGGGCAGCAGACCACAGCATGAGGCCTGGGACATCTAGCTCGGTAACTCACTTGGCTTGTAGATCCATGTGACATCGCCCACACCCAACATGGCGTCGGGATCCACATGGCTTGCTGATCTACGTGGCATGCCGATCCACGTGGCTTGCTGATCTATGTGGCATGCTGATCCGCGTAGCTTCGAGTGGCCTCGGGCACTCGGATACACAGCTCTGGCAATGAATTCACACGAAAAACAGCAGAAAACACAGCAGAGGGAGTGAGTACATAGTGGTGGAGTGTGGTGGTAGGCTGGTGAGGAGTGAGTAGGGCGAGCATGGGCGAGGCGAGGAAATGGCCACTTCCTCTCCCTCCTACAAACACGTGGAGAAACTCTCACTGGACGCAGAAATCACCACGAAACTCACCTCTGGCTTGCTGAAACAGCTGTGCTGAGCTGAACAACAACAGCAACATACAAGTGATGCTGAACACGTGACTTGAGAAACAGCATGGGACGCTGTTGCGTGGGGTCACTGGGACGCCAATTACAATTCTCGAAGAAATTCGGCAAATTTCGGCTAGATCCTGCTCGTACCTGTGTCTAGATGCTCAAACATGCAGACATGACATCAGGATAACTCGTTGAGAGACGGATGCTTCTTGTATAGGGTGATAAAGTGAAGATGACTTCATCCCTCTTCCTTCCTCTCTCCGGGCAAACACAACTGCTGCGACCACCGCTTCCCACCAATGTGAACCAAGATTAATTGGTATTATGGTAGCAGGGTTCAATGATACGTCTTCGGAGGCTTCTTACTTTAATTGCAAAGTTGTGGTGGGTACACAGGCTTGTGTGTTGTGCCCATGGCCCGGGAGGGCCATCCCACGAGAGAGAGCAACTAGTACGCCTTGTGTCTTGCTGCCTGGTCGCTGAGAGAGTCAGTGTGTGGGACCAGCTTCCCACAGACCTGGACAGGCCCAGAGGGCAGCACTTTAGTGGCATGAAATATGAACTAAGCTGGCAGACAGCATGGGCTGTTTGTGCAGACAGTACATGCTGTCTACAGAAGGGGTTACTAGCCCTTTGCTCCCGGCATTTTAGTAGACTCTTACGACACTCATGGCTTATGGAGGAGGAATTCTGTTCCACTTCCCCATGGAGAATTTGTTTGAAAACATATTACTAATAATTTTCCTTGTTTATTAATAATTTTTGTGCAATTTTATTTAAATGCTTTTTGAGTCTTTATTACCCCCAAGATTTTCATTTTTACTCCATTTGGGGTAATTTACCCCAATTTCCCGACCTAGGACCGAAACGTCCATATCGGACCGTTGTCCCTAGGTCATTCTGATGCAGACGACTTTTTTGGTCCAGTATGGACCAAAACATCAAAGGTTTCTTTCTGCTATGTATTGGAGTTGTGTATTGCACATTCCTTTGTAGAATTCTCTTTTCAACTGGCATACTGTGGATATTGACTTGACATTCAGTCATCATTGTTAACATGTAGTTATTCTTGGCTAACATGTTTAATAAGCTAATGATGTAAAAGATGATGTGAACTATGGTAGTATAACAGTGTACAAGGACAGCACAGCATGGTGCTGAGAACTATGGTACAGGTCGGCCATCACTAATCCGGCATCATTGGGGCCTGTAGTGTGCCAGATTAATGAGTTTGCTGGATTACAGAGTGGTTAGGTTTGAATACACTTAATTAACCTATAAATAGAGAGACTTTCTGCTACATCTTCCTCATTTTCATCACAGCTTTCTCCTTCACTGGCTTGTTGCTGTGGATTTACATCCATCTGCACAATTTCTGAGTCAGTATAATGATGAAATTTAAAATTATGCTAGCAGTAATTAGTGCAGGATTACTGATGGAATCGGATAACTGATTGGCGGATTAGTGATGGCCAACCTGTAGTACAACACTCATGGCTTGGCTGCTCTCTCTCCTCTTTTGTTAATCTGTTTTTATCATGTGTTTAAACAGAGATTAAAACTGAGCATACCAATGTTTCTATAAGGAAATAAAGCAAGGTTTCTTTTTCCAGGATGTGTATGACAGAGCAGAGACTGGTGCTGTCTGGATGTGTATAGGGAACCAAGGACTGGTACCATCAGAACATGTATAACCAGAGACTGGTACCATCAGAACATGTATAACCAGAGACTGGTACCATCAGAACATGTATAACCAGAGACTGGTACCATCAGAACATGTATAACCAGACACTGGTACCATCATAACATGTATAACCAGAGACTGATACCATCAGACCGTGTATAACCAGAGACTGGTACCATCAGACTGTGTATAACCAGAGACTGGTACCATCAGACTGTGTATAACCAGAGACTGGTACCATCAGACTGTGTATAACCAGAGACTGGTACCATCAGACCGAGTATAACCAGAGACTGGTACCATCAGACCGTGTATAACCAGAGACTGGTACCATCAGACCGTGTATAACCAGAGACTGGTACCATCAGACCGTGTATAACCAGAGACTGGTACCATCAGACCGTGTATAACCAGAGACTGGTACCATCAGACCGTGTATAACCAGAGACTGGTACCATCAGACCGTGTATAACCAGAGACTGGTACCATCAGACCGTGTATAACCAGAGACTGGTACCAACCAACAATGTAAAATATATCTGGCTCCACATTGTCTTAATTTCTCATAACTACTGTCATTGTTTCTTGCTCAGGTTACAAAACACGCTCTTATTGAAAAGATGATTCACTCAGTGTAAAACTTTGAGATAATGACTTGATGAAGCCCTATAGAGATTTAATTGTTATCTCAGTAGCTTGTTCAGCAATTTATATCATCGTCTTCAGACTTGTCACCAGTACGGTATTTCACTTGTATTTTGTTTTGGCAGTTGAAAAGATCTGAACCAGTACACGTAATATGTGCTCATTGATTATGATTTTTCCAGAATGGTTGGTAATACATACCACTGTGGATAAAATACTGTGATATTTCTTGAACATTTCTGAGTGAGTTTTCTCTGAACTCATTATCTAGAATGAACAGATTGTCATACTGTTCTCTTGTGGTTGTTGGGATAATATTAAAACTTTGAGAATTGTATATATATATATCTACAGTATTTCTCCACAGAAAGAAGAGTACAGTTAGGTGGTGTGTTTGTTCCCACTGAGAGGCTAGAACCTAGACTCACTTGTTCTGAGTGGCTTGCAAGGTTTTAGAGAGAAGATTCATTTCGTTGAACAAATTTGTACCATCACAACATTTTGTTCCATATAAAGCGTTATCAAGTCATTACTTGCTAGAGTTCTCTGCAGAATGTAATGCTGTCCTGATAAAAAAAAAAATAAATTGCAACACACGATGTTTTGTCAGTGTTGTTGATGGTGCGTCATTTATATCCAAGGGTCCAGTGCTTTGCATAAATATAATGCATATAATAATAATAAATGAAAATATGCTTTTAAATTGAATCAGTTATCACTAAATATCCATGTAAACTGTTGCCAACTCTTAACTAAACATGCATTGTGGTTATGAGGTGTACAAGTTATTGGGAGACAGGTATGTGTACAGGTGTACCTTGCTTCAAGGTGCTTCACTTTAGAGAGCTTTGCTAATATGTACTGTGCTTTTCAGTTATATTCATGTTTATTATTTTTAGTGCTTACCTTGCTCTTAAGATGGTTTTCACCTTTTATTTATTAGTATATTTACTTTTGCATATTTTTTTTAGGTATAGCACTGTTGCACACTTTATAAATGATGATGTAAACATGTTTTAAGGCTTTTATATGCACTGGCAAGTGAAAAAAAATAAGGCTGTGATTTGCCTTAAGGCAATATTGGCTTTGTGGCGTTGGTCTGGAACCTAACCCGCCACTTTAGGGAGGTATGCCTGTACAGCGCTGCATCAACATTCTTTGATGTTACCTCACATTCTGTACAAATGTGTAAAATAAATATTTTTATGACCTAATCATTCTGGGGGTCACTGCCATACCAGTATATTTACTAATATATTTTATTATGGGACCTCAATATTAATTAGATTATTGTTATAAGAGCAAGATTACTGAGCTGGAAAACTTTGAGAACCTTCACTGCTCATATACACTAAGTCAGCCATATGGACCACTGTGAATGCTTGATGTCCCTTCAACTGTATTCCTTGGAATGTAGGCAAGAAGGGTACATAATAATTTACACTTGGGAAATTCTGGAGGGATTGGTCCCAAGCTTAAACACTGAAATTACTCCACATGGCAGCAAGAGACTTGATAGACAGTGCAAAGTACCTCCATTAAAAGATAGGACATGATAGGTACACTAAGAGAAAACTCAGCAAGTGTCAGAAGTGCCCAGTACTTCAGTGCCCTCCTTCAATTCAGTGCCTGACCAACCAGGCTGTGGTTTATATGTTGGATTACGTGTAACCAGCAGTAACAACCTGGTTAAATCGGACCTTGATCCTCCAGGAGGCCTGGTCTAGGACCAGGCCACAGGTGTTTCCCCCCATAAACATTTTACAGGTACCCTATCCTGCAGATATAGGATAACATAATAGTGTGACACTGCTCCCACCAGCTGTTGATACATATCTAATGCCACCATAGACAACTTGGTTGTTAATAATAATGTGCAAATATAGAGTTTACACAGTCTGCTGTTAATTTAGTTAACTGAAATTACTAAACTTTACAATAGAAATGGGCACAGACTGCAGACATCTTAATATATGCAGTTTATAAACCAAGACTCGCTAAACTATATTTTTTTTGTGTGTGATTACATGTTTGTAACCACAAGAGCACGAATATGTTGATGGTGTCCTGTCTTCACTGTTGATGTTGTCAGGTGTTAGTTGATAGCAGGTTTGTGCTTCACCAGTCATTATGGCTTTATCTAAACTACCTGGTGTGAGTATACTGGAGATTTCTAACTTAGCAATCATAAATTATAAACATCCATTTTTACATAAGACACTGAGGAAGGAATTAATGTCCTACAATCTCTGAACTGTGGTACAAGTATGTTTGAAACATTACCATCCAGTGTTCTGTTGTTTGCAAGTTGAAACACCAGCAACAACTGTGACACTCGTTGAAACGCCAGTAGCAGCTGTCTTGTTGAAACTCCAGCGACAGCTGTCTCGTTGAAACGCCAGCGACAACTGTGACACTCGTTGAAACGCCAGTAGCAGCTGTCTCGTTGAAACGCCAGCGACAGCTGTCTCGTTGAAACGCCAGCGACAGCTGTCTCGTTGAAACGCCAGCGACAGCTGTCTCGTTGAAACGCCAGCGACAGCTGTCTCGTTGAAACGCCAGCGACAGCTGTCTCGCTGAAACGCCAGCGACAGCTGTCTCGCTGAAACGCCAGCGACAGCTGTCTCGCTGAAACGCCAGCGACAGCTGTCTCGCTGAAACGCCAGCGACAGCTGTCTCGCTGAAACGCCAGCGACAGCTGTCTCGCTGAAACGCCAGCGGCAGCTGTCTCGCTGAAACGCCAGCGGCAGCTGTCTCGCTGAAACGCCAGCGGCAGCCGTCTCGCTGAAATGCCAGCGGCAGCCGTGTCGCTGAAACGCCAGCGGCAGCCGTGTCGCTGAAACGCCAGCGGCAGCCGTGTCGCTGAAACGCCAGCGGCAGCCGTGTCGCTGAAACGCCAGCGGCAGCCGTGTCGCTGAAACGCCAGCGGCAGCCGTGTCGCTGAAACGCCAGCGGCAGCCGTGTCGCCGAAACGCCAGCGGCAGCCGTGTCGCCGAAACGCCAGCGGCAGCCGTGTCGCCGAAACGCCAGCGGCAGCCGTGTCGCCGAAACGCCAGCGGCAGCCGTGTCGCCGAAACGCCAGCGGCAGCCGTGTCGCCGAAACGCCAGCGGCAGCCGTGTCGCAGAAACGCCAGCGGCAGCCGTGTCGCCGAAACGCCAGCGGCAGCCGTGTCGCCGAAACGCCAGCGGCAGCCGTGTCGCCAAAACGCCAGCGGCAGCCGTGTCGCCGAAACGCCAGCGGCAGCCGTGTCGCCGAAACGCCAGCGGCAGCCGTGTCGCCGAAACGCCAGCGGCAGCCGTGTCGCCGAAACGCCAGCGGCAGCCGTGTCGCCGAAACGCCAGCGGCAGCCGTCTCGCTGAAACGCCAGCGGCACCCGTGTCGCTGAAACGCCAGCGGCACCCGTGTCGCCGAAACGCCAGCGGCACCCGTCTCGCCGAAACGCCAGCGGCACCCGTCTCGCCGAAACGCCAGCGGCACCCGTCTCGCCGAAACGCCAGCGGCACCCGTCTCGCCGAAACGCCAGCGGCAGCCGTCTCGCCGAAACGCCAGCGGCAGCCGTCTCGCCGAAACGCCAGCGGCAGCCGTCTCGCCGAAACGCCAGCGGCAGCCGTCTCGCCGAAACGCCAGCGGCAGCCGTCTCGCCGAAACGCCAGCGGCAGCCGTCTCGCCGAAACGCCAGCGGCAGCCGTCTCGCCGAAACGCCAGCGGCAGCCGTCTCGCCGAAACGCCAGCGGCAGCCGTCTCGCCGAAACGCCAGCGGCAGCCGTCTCGCCGAAACGCCAGCGGCAGCCGTCTCGCCGAAACGCCAGCGGCAGCCGTCTCGCCGAAACGCCAGCGGCAGCCGTCTCGCCGAAACGCCAGCAACAACTGTTGTTTTAGTTAGGGACTGACTGTATAGACATAGTACACTATGTGGATGCTATTGGGACATGAATTAGTGATGAGGGAGCTGGACTTTTGACCACCAGTAAGCTGCTGCTGCTGCTGCTGCTGCTGGACTCTTGACCACCAGTATAGCTGCTGTTGCTGGATTCTTCACCACCAGCATAGCTGCTGTTGCTGGATTCTTGACCACCACCACAGCTGCTGCTGCTGCTGGATTCTTGACCACCAGCACAGCTGCTGCTGCTGGATTCTTGACCACCAGCACAGCTGCTGCTGCTGGATTCTTGACCACCAGCACAGCTGCTATTGCTGGATTCTTGACCACCAGCACAGCTGCTGTTGCTGGATTCTTGACCACCAGCATAGCTGCTGCTACTGGATTCTTGACCACCAGCACAGCTGCTGCTGCTACTGGATTCTTGACCAGCACAGCTGCTGCTGCTGCTGCTACTGGATTCTTGACCACCAGCACAGCTGCTGCTGCTGCTACTGGATTCTTGACCACCAGCACAGCTGCTGCTGGATTCTTGACCACCAGCTCAGCTGCTACTGCTGGATTCTTGACCACCAGCACAGCTGCTGCTGCTGCTACTGGATTCTTGACCACCAGCACAGCTGCTGCTGGATTCTTGACCACCAGCTCAGCTGCTACTGCTGGATTCTTGACCACCAGCACAGCTGCTGCTGCTGCTGCTGCTGCTGCTGCTGTTGCTGTTGTAACCTCTTGGCCTCAGTATAACAGCTGCTTCAAGGGAATGGTGCCTTGGTGCTGGTGATGGGTTCTTGATTGGAGGAACTGAAGCCACCTTTCCTTGACTTAATTCTGATTGCCTTCTATTCCCCAGGCACTCTGTGACCCCTATGGTTTTAGTGCTTCTCTGTGGTTATAATAATTGACCCCAGTACTGGCAGTCTTGATAATTTCAGTTTGAGGTGCTAGTTTTTATAATTCCAGCAATGTTATAGTACTTAATGTTACATAACTCGCTCCCTGTAATTTTGAGTTAGGTTAATTATAGCACTGTAAATGTTTGTTATTCATCATGTGTTTATTTATTCACAGGTTTATTATCCTTTTTCAGTGTTTGTTATACTATGTGATAAACTTGTATGTGAATACAATGAACATTTAGGCAATAGTCAACCTTTCTGTCATTATTTTAACGTCCCAGTGGATAATATTTTAGTAATTAATCTATTACCAAAACTTGAAGTTATTATAGAAACTATTTGTACGTTTCTTTTATGCGTGTAGAACACATTCATAAATATCTGTAACACGCATACCACTGAACAGTTTTTTAATATAACCGGGCAATCATGAACTTTTATTCCAAGTTCAAGAACTTTAAAGTGATGAACTCTCCCAATAATCTACACTTAAAGCAGAATAAAGTTGCCTTAAATCGTTGAAGTAGGTTTTAATACTTATATATATATATATATATATATATATATATATATATATATATATATATATATATATATATATATATATATATATATATATATATATATATCTTCTTTTCTTTCAACACACCGGCCGTATCCCACTGAGGTGGGGTGGCCCAAAAGGAAAAACAAAAGTTTCTCCTTTTACATTTAGTAATATATACAGGAGAAGAGGTTACTAGCCCCTTGCTCCCGGCATTTTAGTCGCCTCTTACAACACGCATGGCTTACGGAGGAAGAATTCTGTTCCACTTCCCCATGGAGATAAGAGGAAATAAACAAGAATAAGAACTAGAAAGAAAATAGAAGAAAACCCAGAGGGGTGTGTATATATGTGCTTGTACATGTATGTGTAGTGTGACCTAAGTGTAAGTAGAAGTAGCAAGACGTACCTGAAATCTTGCATGTTCATGAGACAGAAAAAAGGACACCAGCAATCCTACCATCATGTAAAACAATTACAGGCTTTCGTTTTACACTCACTTGGCAGGACGGTAGTACCTCCCTGGGCGGTTGCTGTCTACCAACCTACTACCTATAATATATATATATATATATATATATATATATATATATATATATATATATAAAAGTGTGAAAATTAGGAGGATTTTATTATGCAAACCAAATTATTTCATTGACCAAAATAGGTAATTTAGGTACAGTATTTTGCAAGAAATTGTATGAATACTGAGAAGAAAATGATGTGGGAAAAACAGTGGCTGGATGTTTAGGAAAATGAAATACATGTACAAGAAAGTCTGATGTTTTGCGAAAGTATTGATTTAAGATGGTGCTGCATGACGCAAAACTGAATGTTGCCACCACATGAGGTCGTATTTCTAGGTGCCAGAATAGCAAGTTTACCCAGTTTAGAGTATACTCATATTCATTAGTTTACCCAGTTGAAGGTATAATTATACCTCATTAATATGGTACTTGCTTTAAGGTTCTTCACTAATACATGTACAGTATTTTTCAGTTATATTGATGTTTATTATTTTCAGCACTTGCCTTGCTCTTTAAGATGATTTTCAGCAATTTTCAAATATTTTTATTTATTATTTTTACTTCTGCCTTATTTTTATAGGTCTAAATAATAAATGATAGTGGAAACATGTTTTTAGGCTTTTATATGCAGTGAAAAAAAGGCTGTGATTCACTTTATGGTAATGGTCTGGAATATAACCCATCATATTAGGGAGGTATACCTGTGCTTCTGCATATTAGTTTACCCAGTTTTAAGTTCTGTATACTCGTGCATATTAGTTTACCCAGTTTAAAGTTTTGTATACTCATGCATATTAGTTTACCCAGTTTAAAGTTCTGTATACTCATGCATATTAGTTTACCCAGTTTAAAGTTCTGTATACTCATGCATATTAACCCTTAAATGGTCCAAACGTATATATACGTTTTTTCAACATCTGAAAGTATGTAAAAAAATGTAGATGTTTTTCTTTTGTTTTACATGTGAAAACGTGTAAAAAAAATTTTTATCTACATTTTTTTTTTTATATTTTAAAATATGTAAAAAAAAGTAGATCTACTTTTGTAGCACTACGAATTTGAACGTCGATCTGTTTGGACCGTTTAAGGGTTAATTTACCTAGTTTAAAGTATGCTCATGCTTGTTAGGCAAGAAATTATCATTTTATATATGGCTTAGTGTCTGCTTGTATTAAAATTTTCCTATTTCTGAGAATTAGACAAGAGTTACTCTCATGTCCCTTCATGGTGAGTGATAGTGAAGGGTTATTGATCCAAGGGGTTGGAGTTACAGTGCACCTTTCCCCAGGCACCAGACAATGTCTTGCGTGTATTGTGGGTAAAGGATTGACTAACATGCACCAAAATTTTCCGCAGAGCTCCTACAAGTCAGATTTAACTGTCACAAAGGAGCAGCAGATACTGTTGTCTCCATGGGTGCGCTCTCACACTTCCAGAGATTTTAAAGTTAAAATAGTTCATCCTTACTTTCTATTCAGTGTAGTTTCTGTAATATATACCATGAGCTTTTTCTGTTGTCTTTGTTTTATGACTAGGATTACTCACATTGCCTTCTTCCGTGTAGAGTAATAGCAAGCATACCGTTGTATATGCTGTACTTCAATACTTGGTTTTATTGACAGGGGAAGAGAATTAAATCTCTTAAGCCTCATCTTAGTTGCTGACCTCACTGATGGTCTAAACTCTTGTGGCATTTGTAACTTGGACTATGCTAGGTGCTGGTTGTCCTTTGCCTTGTTACACAGCCTAAATTGAAAGCCCATTAGTATAATTTTGTTGTAAATATCTTCAGTATTAACCAGATTAAAGTGATAATTAACCCCTTCACTGTCACAACCCCAAATCCTGAGGCGTCTCCTGGTGTCAAAAAATTTAAAAAAAAAAAAAAAATTCTTATGAAATGATAGAACGAAATTTGATGGAAGACTTATGGAATTATGCTCTCGCGAAGTTAGTGACCTCGGCAATATTTACGAATCGGCGATTTCGCCCACTTAGAACCCTATTTTCGGCTAATTCCATTGTTCCAGTCGACCAAACTCATAGCTATTTCTTTAGAACTTCATTTTTTCTATCAATTCAGTACAAGAAACTGCCCATTTACCAATTTCAAGTACCCAATAACGTGGTCAGAAATTTGCAATTTGGCCAATTTCACGCAAATTAAAAAATACGCCAATTTCAAAATAGGGTCCAGAATGAACAATGCAGACATTGCTGGCTCTAAAATAACATTTTCTTTGTTCATCAGTCACATCTCCAGGCCCCTTTAATATTACTCTTGCTTTCTATTTTGAATTTTTATTCAAACAAAAAATGGAAGATTTACTGTTATGCAGACTACTACAATATTACAATAATTGTACAAAAAATGTCAGCCCATTCATGACTGCATATTAGAATGGCTACTTGGACATTTATTTGAAAATGACATCATTTGTTTACTTTTGAACATTGGCAAAAATCAAACATTTCCCCTACTTTGAGCTCGGAGTTTTTTTCTCGTTATGCACTGCATGCTGCAGGATTTTTTTTTATATGGTGCACACTGACCACACAGACTCATTCTCTCACATGTGGACCTACCAGCTTTCTCCTGCTTGATTTGAAGGTGCTAGAATTTTTGAGTATATATACTTCAAACACGGTGGCTCGTAAGACATATATACGACCGAAACAGTCAAAGGGTTAAAGCAATGTTGCCACCAAACAGAAGTTTTTGGTGACACTCCAATCTACATATCAACCACATTTATTAAATATTGGTTTCCAACCAAAGAGTTTGGAAAACTTTTTAAAATCTGCTGCTGTAAAATTATGATTTTTTTTGAGGTTTTGCTTTGAACATGTACTGTGGTATATTTGTACATTATTATTATTATTATTATTATTATTATTATTATTATTATTATTGCATTGTAGGAAAGCACTGAACCTGTAGGGGTTTTAAGTAGCCTCGTAGATGGGAGGTAATGAGGTTTGACTCGAGGAAGGGAAGATTGGGGCCAGATCCTTGAAGCAGAGTCCTGCACTAGTATCAAGGAAGGGAAAGATGGAGTTGGGTCTTGGAAGCAGTCCTGCACTAGTATCAAGGGAAGGTTGGGGTCAGGTCCTTGAAGCAGTCCTGCACTAGTATCAAGGAAGGGAAGGTTGGGGTCAGGTCCTTGAAGCAGTCCTGCACTAGTATCAAGGGAAGGTTGGGGTCAGGTCCTTGAAGCAGTCCTGCACTAGTATCAAGGAAGGGAAAGATGGAGTCGGGTCTTGGAAGCAGTCCTGCACTAGTATCAAGGGAAGGTTGGGGTCAGGTCCTTGAAGCAGTCCTGCACTAGTATCAAGGAAGGGAAAGATGGAGTCAGGTCTTGGAAGCAGTCCTGCACTAGTATCAAGGGAAGGTTGGGGTCAGGTCCTTGAAGCAGTCCTGCACTAGTATCAAGAAAGAGAAAGATGGAGCCAGGTTCTTCAAACAGTCTTGCAATAATATCAAAGAAGGGAAAGATGGGGTCAGGTCCTTGAAGCAGTCCTGCACTAGTATCAAGGAAGGGGAAATGGGATCAGGTCCTTGAAGCAGTCTTGCACTAGCATCAAGGATGGGAAAGATGGGGTCAGGTCCCTGAAAGTCTTGCACTAGCATCAAGGACATAAGCCTGCTTCAGTTTACAAATGTTTAAAGTTTTTGGAATATTATTATAGGAACTTAAGAAATGCATTTCTAAATAAGTACGAGATAATCCAATGCAAAGTATCTCGGATTTTGAGATGTATTCTAAATCTTGTGTAGACATAGTAGTAAATATTTTATTAATACAGTGGAACCTCAAAAATCGAACTGCTCCCAACACAACCAATTATGTAAGTGTATTTTTGTAAGTGCTTTTATAAGTGTATTTTTGAGGGTCTAAAATGGACTAATCTAATTCACATTATTCCTGATGGGAATAAATTCATTCGGTAAAGGCACTCGAGCAGCCTTCTGGACTGAAGAAAGTTCGATATTTGAGGTTCCACTGTAGTAATGTTTTATGTACAGAATGAATACATTGTTAGGCAAGTGATGTTTATACTGAGATTGTGCAGTCAGTGCATACAAAATATTTGTATTGTGAAATATTTAATAAAAACTGTTATAAAAATTTAATTTTGACTTTCATTTTTTTGAGAGGTCCCTAAACTGTTTAAAGATTACATTCTTATACAGACTTACCTTGTTAATACAGTACTTGTTCTGGAGCACTTCACCAATACGCTGCTTTTCAATTAAATTCATGTTTATTATTTTGGTGCTTGCCTTGTTCTTAAGATGGTTTTCAGTAATTTTTATTAGGCCTATTGCTACTGTGCACCTAATAATGATAGTGTAAACATGTTTTTAGGCTTTTATATGCACTGGCAAGTAAAAAAAAAAACTGATTTTTAACGGTGAACCAAGAACCTAACCCACCATATTAGTGAGGTATGCCTGTTCCTTACACTGAGCTGAATGACCCTTTGGGCTCAGCACTCTTGTGAGTACAGTACATATATGATATTCTGCACTTCTAGGCAAGTACATTGATGCTACAGGACTCTTGATCTTAATGTGGCATTATTCTCTATCCTTGGATCAAACCTGATTACCTGCTAGTCCTTGGGTGCTGTAATAGACAAAGGTGTTGAGCACCTTCCAGAGATGTGCCTTGATGCTAGTGATGGACTTGATTCAACAACTGGGCTTTTTATACCCTTGCACTGACCCCATTTCTTTCTGTTCTCAGGTGCTGTAACACCCTTATGGCTTCAATGCTCTTCCTTGATGAAAAATTTGAGCACTCCCCTAGGCCTGGTCGACACCTGTAACAGCTATTGTTATTCAAGGTCTGGGTGGGAACATGTCCATGCAACTATATTAATTTTATTTCATTTGTGAAGCACTAAACCACTATGGATCACATAGCACTTGGTGATTGAGAGATAATTAGGTTTGATCCAAAGAATGGTAAGATAGTGGAAATTTTTAAGCAGGAGCAGACTCCTACAGTGCTTTACAAGCTATCCTCTTCAAGGGGGGCTCCTTGGCGTGGTGAAGAGGCTCTTGGTCTGAGGAATTAGACCTGTCGGTCTTCTTCCTCGGACCGAACCTAATTACCCCCAATCTCCCCTCCCCTATCCCATCCTCCCCATCCTCCCCTTTTTCCTTTCCTCCTCCTCCTCCTCCTCCCTTTTGCCTTTCCTCTTTTTGGCCTTTGGGATTTCTCCCACAGGCGCGCTAGTTCCTAGGTAGGGGAAAGGATACCGGGGTCCATCCCATTCCGTTGAGGTTCTTGGCGGTGGCATAGTTTGCCGTGGAATCTGGATCGCCTGGGGATGTCCCGATCCCTCTCCGGTATCCCGGAGTAGCTTTGGGTGTCTTTCGGGCGATGGGTGTATCTCTGGAAGCCACCTTTCGGATTCCGGGGGTGGTGGCCAAAGGAGGTATGCTTTGTGGCGGATATCCGGCCGCCCTCTCTTTTGTCCACAGACTTTGCAAAAGCCTTCGACAAGTGTGACCATGGCGTAATAGCGCACAAAATGCGCGCTAAAGGAATAACAGGAAAAGTCGGTCGATAGATCTATAATTTCCTCACTAACAGAACACAGAGAGTAGTCGTCAACAGAGTAAAGTCCGAGGCAGCTACGGTGAAAAGCTCTGTTCCACAAGGCACACCCCTCAAGGAAGGTTCCTTGATGTTGGTGAGGGGCTCTTGATTTAGGGAATTGGATCTGTGCTCCAGTTCCCCGAATTAAGCCTGAATGCCTTCCACATCCCCCCCCCCCAGGCGCTGTATAATCCTCCGGGTTTAGCGCTTCCCCCTTGATTATAATAATAATCCACAAGGCACAGTACTAGCTCCCATCTTGTTCCTCATCCTCATATCCGACATAGACAAGGATGTCAGCCACAGCACCGTGTCTTCCTTTGCAGATGACACCCGAATCTGCATGACAGTGTCTTCCATTGCAGACACTGCAAGGCTCCAGGCGGACATCAACCAAATCTTTCAGTGGGCTGCAGAAAACAATATGAAGTTCAACGATGAGAAATTTCAATTACTCAGATATGGTAAACATGAGGAAATTAAATCTTCATCAGAGTACAAAACAAATTCTGGCCACAAAATAGAGCGAAACACCAATGTCAAAGACCTGGGAGTGATTATGTCGGAGGATCTCACCTTCAAGGCCCCTCAAGGAAGGTTCCTTGATGTTGGTGAGGGGCTCTTGATTTAGGGAATTGGATCTGTGCTCCAGTTCCCCGAATTAAGCCTGAATGCCTTCCACATCCCCCCCCCAGGCGCTGTATAATCCTCCGGGTTTAGCGCTTCCCCCTTGATTATAATAATAATAATCACCTTCAAGGACCATAACATTGTATCAATCGCATCTGCTAGAAAAATGACAGGATGGATAATGAGAACCTTCAAAACTAGGGAGGCCAAGCCCATGATGGCACTCTTCAGGTCACTTGTTCTATCTAGGTTGGAATATTGCTGCACTCTCACAGCACCTTTCAAGGCAGGTGAAATTGCCGACCTAGAAAATGTACAGAGAACTTTCACGGCGCGCATAACGGAGATAAAACACCTCAATTACTGGGAGCGCTTGAGGTTTCTAAACCTGTATTCCCTGGAACGCAGGAGGGAGAGATACATGATTATATACACCTGGAAAATCCTAGAGGGACTAGTACCGAACTTGCACACGAAAATCACTCACTACGAAAGCAAAAGACTTGGCAGACGATGCACCATCCCCCCAATGAAAAGCAGGGGTGTCACTAGCACGTTAAGAGACCATACAATAAGTGTCAGGGGCCCGAGACTGTTCAACTGCCTCCCAGCACACATAAGGGGGATTACCAACAGACCCCTGGCAGTCTTCAAGCTGGCACTGGACAAGCACCTAAAGTGTGGAGAAATTTTCTCCAGGAGGGGGGTATCAGCCCCCTTCAGCCCTTTCAGCCCTGAGGGGCCAAGCCTCTCAGCCCTGAGGGGCCACTCAGAAGGGGCGAGCGTCTTGTTTACTGCTAGAGTGAGTAATTGATCACAGATGCTATGCCACATAAGTCAAGTGACCTCTGCTCCTTGCAGCAGTGTTGCAACGTGTATTTTTATAAGAGACAGTACATCTCTTATTTAGCAGGACAATTAAGGAAAATCCTGCTCCCACTTTATTACCATAGTAAAGATAAGTGTACATTGTTGTCTATGATTAAGACAGCAAGAAACAAACATTCTGCTTTGCTTCATCGAGGTGACGACAAGGATGCAAGGTACTAGGTCAGCGTTTTTTTTTTGTGCTGGGGACAGTGACGGCATGGAGCGCTGTAGCGTCTGGCAGATTACTTTTGACTCGAGAGAGAGTCACACTGACGCCAGGATAACCAGCAAAGGACACTGATCTGTGCGTTAGTGTGAATAAAGTGTCTCACAAAACACAATAAACTCTTAAGAGAAGTGTGATCAGCTTCTCTTGTGATACATTGTGAACAATAAAGAAATCTTGTGGAACATAGTGTACCAGTGTGCGTTTCCTAGACAATGGAAGACGTGGACATCCAAAGACACTTCAGCTTCTATCAAGTCACCGATACCTGTCGAAGGTGTTGAGAACACCATAGCTCACGTTACAAAGAGCAAGGTATGTTACGAATTTCTTGTAGATCGGGGGATTGCGCAATTCTTGAGTCACAAGGAGTTTGTAATCAACCTATAATCGGCAGTAAGGTGTGGACTTTTGAGTCCAAACAAGTAAGTATTCGTCAGCCATCATCGAATGAAATATGCTGACATAACACCCCCTAGGGGTAATTTATACTTACAAATTGTATCTCTTGACAGCCCACTGTTGTGATGGTTTCGACAGCTTCTAGACCTCGTCTGCAGGGGCGGCTGTGTAGACGATTTGCTGTCATTTATCAGCTAAGTGTTCATTATATATATATATATATATATATATATAATAAACACAGCAGGTAAGGCCAAATTCTCAACATAAAGTCAGTTCCTGATCAGCCGGGCTGTGGCTCGTACGTTGGTTTGCGTGCAGCCAGCAGCAACAGCCTGGTTGATCAGGCGCTGATCCACCAGGAGGCCTGGTCACAGACCGGGCCACGGGGGCATTGACCCCCGAAACTCTCTCCAGGTAAACTCCAGGTAGCTCGGCAGATGTGAGGTTGCTATCCCGGATTGTTAGTTTACTAGCATGATGGGTAGGGTATGGCACGGGTTCCATGCTGCATCTGCGCTACTTGCGGTGCTGAGGTCCTCTTGGGCGCGGAGGGAGATTTCTGGCCCTTTCATTCCTCCTAGGAACTATCCCTCCCCGGTCCCCCCTTTTTTTATTCTTTTTTTTATTTTTATTTTCTTTCTTTTTTTTTCTTAAAAACAAAAAGAAAGAAGTAACCTAACCATGGCAGCCCTAGTCCATGAACCTACTACCCCCAGGCCCCTTCTTGATACCACACCCCGTTCTGACCCCGCCTCGTCTTTGGACCACTCTTCAGACACTCCTCATGCCTCTGTACCTATTGCCGGTGCTGTTTCCTCACCCGCTTCAGGTACTGAGGCCTCGAATGACTCCTTCAATTTATCGGACCTTCGCTCTCCTCTGACTATGCTTCCGGCCTCTCCCTCTACGGTGCGGCAATTTTCAAATCGCCGACCCGTTCCACATCGGACCAACTCTGGTCCCATGCCTAAACGCCAACGACAATTACCTGCTGATGATACTTCTCCACCTTCTCGTTCTTCTCAGAAACGATCGACACTTCCTTCACTACCTTTCCACGCTCAGTTTCAGACTGAACAATGGACTAAATTCTTCACTTTACGACCGACTTCCTCTACTGCCTATCTTTCTGACCACAGTATTGGCAAGGCACTCCTACGCCATGTTGGTAAAGATATTTCTTTTCATGCTCTTAAGAGCGGTACGCGCATTACCGTACAGAATGCTACCCAGGCTCATGAGCTCTCGTCTTTCCCATATCGATACTGTTCCTGTCACTCTTGAAAAACATCATTCCCTCAATTCTTGTAGTGGTACCGTCATTCTGCCCCATACCATAGTTCAACAAAATTTCCAGACATGTGGCTGTATAGTCCTTGTGGCTTAGCGCTTCTTTTTGATTATAATAATAATAATCCAGACATGTGGCACTGACATTCTTGAACAGCTGGAACTCCAAGATCTCCCAATCCTCAAGGTAGACACTTGCATTCTTCCTGCCTGCGGGCAGAGACGATACCCTAGCAATGTGGCTTGTTTAACTTTTGACAGCTGAGAACTCCCATCCTCAGTTTATTTAGCAGGACATCGGTTACAAGTTCGAAAGGTGATCCCTACACCACAACAGTGTAGAAATTGCTGGCGATTTGGCCATCCAGCGAAATATTGCAGATCTATCGCCGAATGCCCAGTCTGTGGTGCCGATGACCATTCTAATATGTCTTGCAATCGATCTCCCTCTTGCCTTAACTGTCATGAGGCTCACCCTTCATACTCTCGCCGTTGTCAAGTCTATTTAAACGAGCGGGAAATCCGTTACCTCAAAGAGACAGAAGGTCTCCCTTATGCCATGGCAGTTTCTCATCTCCGCCTCCAAGGGAGACTCCCACATGTTTCTTATTCCCGTGTTTCAAAACATCCCCCCACTTCTGGTATCCCATCTTCTACACCCACCTCTGTGGTTACCTCTCCCATAGTCACTCCTGTATCTAATCCTTTTGCTGTCCTCGGCTCAGACATCCCTACTTCAATGCCTCAGTCTGATCTCGCTTCTTCGTGTTCTCTCTCACAAGCCTCAGTATCGACGAGACCTCGTACGACACCTCCTCCCAATCGTCCCTCTACTTCTCAAAAGTCAAAAAAAAGGTCCGTTAACACCTCCTACCCATCTTCCACCTCCTCATTTTACCCTCCCTGTCTCTGTCCCTGGTTCTCCCCCTCTCACTGGCTCAGTTACAAGTGTAGAGGTTCACCCTCCTCCTCGTACTGTACCTTCCTCCCCTGTTCCCTCCCAAGTTTCTTCCTCTTCTGCCACCTCCCAGGTTCCTGCCTCTTCTGTCCCCTGCCACGCTTCTCCAGTTCCCTCCACCCTTTCGTCCCCCCCTACCTTGGTACAGTCCAATACAGTTCCAATCTTTACTCATCCTCCCCCTACCATTTCCAATATTGTCTCCCATACGACGTCTCTGAATTCCGAAACACTTGAAGCAATCTCTGAATATATTGCAGAGACCAAACCATCAATGGACACTGATCCACCTTCCGCTCTTTCTCTCTCCTCTGCTCCATCTGCGCAACTCCTCTCTTCACAGCACACCGTTCCTTCGCTGCTTGAACGTTTTCCACTGCCTCCGCATGTGGACTTTTCTAACCCCTCTAGTCCGTAGGAACCCTTACCTGCGGATTTCAAGTATCTTTATCATTGCCAATCATGGCCTATTTACAGTGGAATATACGCAGCCTCAGGGGTAATCGGGGTGAGCTTCAGATGTTACTCTCCCAGTTTTCCCCTGTTGGTGTTTGCTTACAGGAACCAAAATTACACTCTGCTGTTATTTCTCCCATCTCAGGCTATAATTTATTGTATTCTTCAGATCCTTTTCCTGATGGGACCTTTAATGAAAGTGCCCTTCTTCTACGCACTGATATTCTGTACCATCAGCTATTTGTTCATACTTCGCTGCATTACACAGCAGCCCGTATCCATTTATATAGGTGGTATACGCTCTGTTCTTTATATCTCTCTCCTTCTCGGGCATTATCTATTCCGGATATTGCCTTTCTTGTTTCGTCATTACCACCACCGATTTTGTTACTTGGTGATTTTAACCCTTTGAGGGTTTTGGTCGTACTAGTATGTCTTACGCGTAGGGGTTTTTGACGTACTAGTACGCATAAATTCTAGTGGCCTCAAATCTAGTGGGAGAAAGCTGGTAGTCCTTCATATGAAAGAATGGGTCTATGTGGTCAGTGTGCACAGTCTAAAAAAAATCCTGCAGCACAGTGCATAATGAGAAAAAAAAACTTTGACCATTTTTTTGGAATAAATCAGCGACTTTGCAGTGTATTTTCGTATGGTATTTATTGTTGTATTCTAGTTTTCTTGGTCTCATTTTATAGAATGGAAGACATATTACAGAAATTGAGATGATTTTGACTGGTTTTACAATGAAAGGTGCCTTGAAATTGAGCTCAAAGTAGCAGAAATGTTCGATTTTTACCAAACTTCAAAAGTAAATAAATCGTGCCAAGCGTGCAATACACGTCAACTGGTGAGTCTAATATTCTTTCACAAGTGCACCAATAATATTTATACCATTTTTTACACTAATGCAGTAGTCTGCATAACAGTAAATCTTATATTTTTTGTGAGAATAAAAATTCAAAGTGGAAAGCAAAAGAATATAAGAGGGGCCTTGAGACGTGACTAATGACTAGAGGAAATGTCATTTTAGTGCCAGGAATGTCTTTCTTGTTTATTCTGGACCCTATTCGGAAATTGGCATTTTTTGAAATTTGTGTGAAATTGGCAAAATTGCTAAATTCTGACCACTGTACTGGATAGTTGAATTTCATAAATGGGTGGTTTCTTGCACCCATTCGATAGAAAAAATGGAGTTCTAGCGAAATATTCATGTTTTTTGTCGACTAGTACAGTGAAATTGGCCGAAAATGGGGCTCAAAGTGGGCAAAATCGCCGATGCATAAACATCGCCGAGACTGCTAACTTTGCGAGAGCATAATTCCATAAGTTTTCTATCAAATTTCAAACTTTTGGTGTCTTTATGATCGGGAAAAGATTCTCTATCTTTTCATAAGAGAAAATAATTTTTTTTTTTTTTAAATTTGGCCGACCCTGAGAACGAGTTTCGGAGAGGGCCTGTCGACCCTCAAAGGGTTAATGCCCACCATTTCCTCTGGGGGGGGTCTCACTGTGATTCCCGTGGAATTCAGTTAGAGGCTTTTCTTGCCACCCACCCCCTCCATGTTTTAAATACAGGTACTTGCACCCATTTTGATCCTCGGACTCATACTCTCTCTTGCATCGATCTCTCAGTCTGCTCTTCCTCCACCACATTAGACTTCACTTGGTCTGTTCTCCCGGACTTACATGACAGTGATCATTTCCCAATCATTCTTACTTCCCCTTCATATTCGCCACCTCTTCGCACCCCACGCTGGCAATTTAATCGGGCAAATTGGAACCTTTACTCACACCTAACTGTTTTTAAAGAGGTTCCTTCTTCGTCCTCCATCGATGAGCTTTTACACCTCTTCTCATCCTCCGTTTTCACCGCAGCTTCTCATTCTATACCCCAAACTTCGGGCAGGCATTCTCAGAAATGCGTGCCTTGGTGGTCTCCTGCTTGTGCTCGTGCGGTACGTTTGAAACGCGCTGCATGGGGCAGGTACTGGTACAATAGAACCACAGAGAGACTCCTTGATTTTAAAAAGAAGCATGCGATCGCTCGCTGTATCATCTGTGATGCTAAACGTACTTGCTGGTGAGATTATGTCTCCACCATCACCTCTGCTTCCTCTATTAGTGCAGTCTGGAAAAAAGTACGAAAACTGAG
Organism: Cherax quadricarinatus; assembly: GCF_038502225.1. Lineage (NCBI taxonomy): Eukaryota > Metazoa > Arthropoda > Malacostraca > Decapoda > Parastacidae > Cherax > Cherax quadricarinatus. Next base: position 32,731,521 of record NC_091334.1, read on the forward strand.
TGGTAAATATTCTCCTGACCCGGCTCCTGTTCTGCAGGTTGCCGGTGTTGATATAGCAAACCCACTAGATGTTGCCAATGAAATTGGCAATCATCTGGTCCGTATTTCTCAGGGACTCCATCTATGCCCCTCATTTCTTTCCTCAAAGTCTGCCAGAGAGTTAGCACCCTTGGACTTTTCTTCTCTCAGAGAAGAACAGTATAATGTGCCTTTTACACTTCAAGAACTGGAGGCAACACTCTCAGCTTGTCGATCATCGGCAGCTGGGCCCGACGACATTCATATTCATATGCTACAACATTTACATCAGTCAGCCCTTGCAGTCCTATTACGCCTTTACAATCTTACTTGGTCACAAGGAGTTCTTCCACAGCTGTGGAAATCCGCCATTGTTCTCCCTTTCCGCAAACCAGGCACTACGGGACATGAAACCTCCCACTATCATCCCATTGCTCTTACAAGTGCAGTTTGCAAAGTAATGGAACGCCTAGTAAATAGACGTTTAGTGTGGTATTTAGAGACACACAACAGTCTCTCCACTCGTCAATATGGCTTTCGTAAGGGACGTTCTACCATAGACCCCTTACTACGCTTGGATACGTATGTTCGTAATGCCTTTGCGAATAACCACTCAGTTATTGCCATATTTTTTGACCTTGAGAAGGCATATGACACAACTTGGAGGTATAATATTTTAGCCCAAGCCCACTCCTTAGGCCTTCGAGGCAATCTACCATCCTTCCTTAAGAACTTTTTAACTGACAGGCATTTCCGTGTTCGGGTTAATAATGTGCTCTCCCCGGACTTTATCCAAGCTGAAGGTGTCCCCCAGGGATGTGTTCTGAGCACAACACTTTTTCTCCTTGCTATTAATGATTTGGCCTCTAGTCTTCCATCAAATATTTGGTCATCACTCTATGTTGATGACTTCGCTATTGCCTGTGCAGGTGCTGACTGTCACCTCATTACAGTTTCTCTCCAACATGCAGTCGACCGTGTTTCCAATTGGGCCACCACACGTGGGTTTAAATTTTCCAGCACTAAAACCCACAAAATTACTTTCACTAGACGCTCTGTCATCTCCGATCATCCTTTGTACCTCTATGGCTCCCGTATCCCTGAACGTGATACAGTCAAGTTTCTGGGCCTCCTCTTTGATCGTAGGTTATCCTGGAAACCTCACATTACCTCTCTGAAGGCAACTTGTCACAGCCGGCTGAACCTTCTTAACCCTTTGACTGTTTCCGACGTATAAATACGTCTTACGAGCCAATGTTTCTGACGTATTTATACGCATAAATTCTAGCAGCTTCAAATCAAGCAGGAGAAAGCTGGTAGGCCCACATGTGAGAGAATGGGTCTCCATGGTCAGTGTGCACCATATAAAAAAAATCGGGGAGCCAGTGGTGCATTGTGGGAATGCCATTTCAGTTGTCCTTTTTCAGCATGTCTAGCGGTAAGAAATATGTGATTCCCTAGCAAATCTGGGACTCTTCTCTTCCCAAGTGATGCTCTAACACAGATGGAAGTGTCAGTGAAGATCAATTTCATGATTTGGAGGAGTTTGAGACCAAAAGCAATGGAGGAGGAGGAGGGGAGGAAGAGGAGGAGGAGGAGGAGGGAAGGAAGAGGAGGAGGAGGAGGAGGAGGAGAAGGAGAAGAGGTGGAGGAGGAAGAAGAAGATGTAATAATATTGTTCCCTTGAAGCAAGAAAAAAAAAAGTCCACCCCATGACAGTGACAAGATAAGGGGAGATAACATCTGATAAGAGCTGACTTTGATGAGCGTAAAGTAGGGTAATATTACATGACCATCGCCCTCCCTTTGTTTTTGCTGGTACACAAACATTTCTGTCTGTCTATTTGTCTGTCTGTCAAGCTCCCTGTCTGTCCATCTAGCTCTCTGTCTCAGAGAGAGCCACAAGACTGTGTCATCATGTTTACTCACATCTTCAAGCAGAGTATAGCACTTTGTCTGGATTTCTTGGGTTATCCTAGGTAATTTACACTATGTATACTTGTATTTATGTGTACCTGTGAGACAGAGATAGGCAGACAGATAGAAAGAGAGACAGATTGAAAGATATAGAATGAGGGAGAAAGATAATTAGATAGAATGGAGGAGGGGAAGCAGCGTCCGACCCCATTGTTTTGACAGGAGGTAGGGGGTGTGAGTAATGAGACAATATGTCACATTGACAGCTGCCGACTTCTGACTCAAAACAATTATAAGCCACACACTTGCACACAAGACAAGGAGGAGGAGAAGGAGGAGAAGGAGAAGGAGGAGAAGGAGGAGGAGAAGGAGAAGGAGAAGGAGAAGGAGAAGGAGAAGTAGAAGTAGAAGTAGAAGTAGAAGTAGGAGTAGAAGTAGGAGGAGGAGGAGGAGAAGGAGGAGGAGGAGTAGAAGGAGAAAGAGGAGGAGCAGAAGGAGTAGAAGGAGGAGGAGGAGTAGGAGGAGGAGGAGAAGGAGGAGGAGAAGAAGGAGGAGGAGAAGGAGGAGAAGGAGGAGGAGGAGGAGAAGGAGGAGAAGGAGGAGAAGGAGAAGGAGGAGGAGGAGAAGGAGGAGGAGGAGGAGGAGGAGGAGGATGATTGTTTGTTTTTGTAAACAAGTTTTGTAAACAATATATTGATAATTATGTTTGTGTGCTTATTGTGTTGTATACAACGAGTGTATATATGTACATTGCACCATACTTTGGTCTCATAGGCCACATAAGTTATGTGAAAAAATAAAATAGTGAAAAAAACAAAAAACCTTCAAATACAAGTAAACTAAAGTTTACCGGGTGAGCGGCAGTCGCCGCTGTTGCCATACGCGGCTCATTTTCTGCAAACTTCACGGCTCTATATCTCAGTAAGTACCGATGGCAAAAATTTTTTTTTGGACTAAAACACTCAGAAAAATAATCTTAACATTTTCATAAGAAAAAATAATTTTTTTTTTTTTTTTGAATATTTGGCGACATAGAATGACAGTTTCAGAGAGGGGCCTGAAACAGTCAAAGGGTTAAAACCCTTGCTCATCTTTCATGGGGAGCTGATAGTCGAACCCTCCTTCGCCTACATTCCACCCTTATTTTATCGAAACTTGATTATGGTGACCAGATCTATTCAGCGGCATCTCCTGCTACTCTCTCTAGCCTTAACCCCATTCATCACCAAGGATTACGTTTATGCCTTGGTGCTTTTTGCTCTTCCCCTGTCGAGAGCCTCTATGCAGAAGCGAATGTTCCATCCTTATCCGATCGCCGTGATGCCCACTGCCTTCGCTACTATGTATGCTCTCATGATCTCCGCAATCCTTCAATTTATAGAATGGTCACTGATATTAGTAGACATTCTTTATTTGTTCGCTGCCCCTGTTTACTCTGTCCCTTCTCTCTTCGCCTTCGTTCGCTCTTGTCTTCTCTTCAACTACCACCTTTCTATGTACATGTAGCATCTCACTTTTCCCTACCCCACTGGGAAGTTCCAGCTGTTCAAGTCTGTTCTTTCTCCCTCCCTTGCTCGAAAGCCCAACTGTCTACGGTCGCTTCCCGCTCTCATTTTCTTGACCACTTTCACTCTCATTCTCATGCCATTGCTGTGTACACAGATGGCTCTAAGTCTTCTGACGGTGTAGGATTCGCAGCAGTGTTTCCGGACAGCGTCGTACAAGGGCATTTACTATCTTCGGCTAGTATTTTTACTGCTGAATTATATGCCATCCTTACAGCACTTATCCGTATTGCATCTATGCCTGTGTCATCATTTGTGGTTGTCTCAGACTCCCTTAGTGCTTTACAGGCTATACAAAAATTTGATACACCTCACCCCTTAGTCCTCTGTATCCAACTTTGGCTACGCTGCATCTTTACCAAGCATAAAGATATTGTTTTTTGTTGGGTCCCTGGTCATGTTGACGTACAGGGCAATGAACAGGCAGACACTGCTGCGCGGTCAGCAGTACATGACCTACCAGTTTCTTATAGAGGTATTCCATTTACGGACTATTTTGCTGCAATATCTTCCCACCTTCACACCCGTTGGCAACAACGTTGGTCTACTATGCTCGGCAACAAACTTCAATCTATTAAACCGAGTATAGGTTACTGGCCGTCTTCTTATCACCAGTGTCGAGGTTGGGAGACTACTCTCTCCCGTCTTCGCATTGGCCATACTCGTCTTACTCATGGATATCTCATGGAGAGGCGTCTTGCTCCTCTCTGTGAGAATTGCCAAGCTCCATTATCAGTCAGCCACATTCTGTTGGACTGCCCACTTTATTAACGAGCACGCAGAATTTACCTCTGTCGTCGTCTTCGCTCCGCTGCTCTCTCTTTACCTTCCCTTCTCGCTGATGGACCCACGTTTCATCCGGACTCTCTCATTGACTTTTTGACAACAACTGACTTACTTCACAAATTCTGATACCTTCAGCCCTTTCTACTTCAATCTCTTGCTACCCTCTACCCCCGTACTATCCCCTGCCCCGCTGTTTTCTGTAACTTGCTGATCATCCCTCCTCCCTTCTGCCATCCAATACCCTCACTTCCTTCCCTACCCTGCAGCGTTGTATAGCCCTTGTGGCTTAGCGCTTCTTTTTGATTATAATAATAATTTACAAGCTATCCAAAAATTTGATTCCCATCACACTATGCATACAACCTCAGTTATATCACATTTCTAGTAAACACAGACATTTTTTGCTGGGTCCCCAGACACAATGGTATTGGGTATATTGGGTAATAATCAAGCAGACTCAGCCACTTAGCCATTTCTTCATGACTTCCCATTTCCCACAAGTATCCTTTTCTTAGACTATTTCTCCCTAATTGTTAGACAACAACTTCACAACCACTGGCAACAATGTGTACCAAGTTCGTCCACCACTTGTGTTTGGGAGATTGCTCTCTCTTGTCTGTATCAGCCAAGCGTCTCACTCACAAACACCTTGTGAAAAATGTCTGGCAATGCTCTGAGAAGATTGTCAGCTACATTGTCAGTTCACCTTATCTTAATTGATTGTTCTATCAGAGGGCATGCAGAATTCACTATCATTATTTATGTCGCCTCAAGACACTCTGACCTTCCACTGAAAGTCTCACATCTGATGCAAACTCTTGAGTTTGCATTAGAGGTTAATTTATTGCACCAACTTTGATTTTATTTTAAATTTTGCTTTCTCCACTACCTTCACTAACCTTCACCTTGCACACTCCTGCTCTTCACTCCCTCCTAACCCATGACTGTTTCTCTTTTAACACAAGCCCTCTCTGCAGTGCTCTATGACCCTTTTGGGTTTAGTGCTTAGTCTGACTATATTATTTAAAGGAGGGGTTTGAGATATTGGCAGTTTGGAGGGATGTGTAATAGGACAGTATATAATTGGAGCCCTGATATTATATTCTATATGGAGTTTACTACATTATTTCAGGTCACTTTTTATATTGTATCTTTATATATGCTTCTAAACTGTTGTATCTGGGCACCTCTGCAAAAACAATGATTATGTATGAGTGAGGTGAAAGTGTTGAATAATTATGAAAGTACTTGCATTTTAGGGATTTTCTTTCTTTTTGGGTCACTCTGCCTAGGTGGGAGATGACTGACGTTGAAAAAAAAAATGATTGAGGTGTATAAATGAAAACAGGAATTAATAAAGGGGATGTAAATAGCTTGCTAAAAATATCTAACATAGACAGGACTCGCGGCAATGGCTTTAAATTGGAAAAAGTCAGATTCAGTAAAGATAAAGGAAAGCACTGGTTTGGTAATAGAGTTGTGGATGAGTGGAACAAACTTCCGAGTACCGTCATAGAAGCTAAGATGTTGCGTAGTTTTAAAAATAGTTTAGATAAATACATGAGTGGGTTTGGGTGGATGTGAGTTGGACCTGACTAGCTTGTGCTACTAGGTCAGATGCCATGCTCCTCCCTTAAGTGATGTGTCTGACCTCACTAGGTCAAGGCATTGGCTTAAGCCGGTGGGAGAATTGGACCTCCCTTGCATAGGCCAGTAGGCCTGTTGCAGTGTTCCTTCTTTCTTATGTTCTTCTTCTTATGTTGTATTGCCAAGTACTCTTGGTTTATTAGGGAGATCTGAGGAGGTGATTAATGAACAGAGGAAGGTTGCTTTAGTGGCTGGAGTGCCTACACTGTTCATTTTGGACTGTTTCTAAATTAGAATTTGTTGAAAATGGTGTAAAATTGGCCAAATGATCAATTTCTGGGTGCTTAATAAGGTTGTTTTGATGAATGAATTGGCAGTTTCTTGGATATTAATGGAGGACCAGGTAGTGAAATAACTGGGTATTGGATCGACTTGAGCATGGGAATTTGCCTAGCATAAACCATAAAGTGGGCAAAACCACTGATGATAAGACACATGTGGAACAGTTAGGTATCTTTATTCCAAAACATTTCACCTATGCAGAAATCTTCTTCAGTCAAGTACAGAGGCAACAGAAGCAGTAGAGATGTGAAGATGATGTAATCAATCCATCACACATCTCTACTGCTTCTGCTGCCTCTGTACTCGACTGAAGAAGCTGACTGTGTAGGCGAAACATTTCAGAATAAAGATACAGTGGACCCCCGGTTAACAATATTTTTTCACTCCAGAAGTATGTTCAGGTGCCAGTACTGACCGAATTTGTTCCCACAAGAAATATTGTGAAGTAGATTAGTCCATTTCAGACCCCCAAACATACACGTACAAACTCACTCACATAAATACACTTACATAATTGGTCGCATTCGGAGGTAATCGTTATGCGGGGGTCCACTGTACTTAACTGTTGTACATGTGTCTTACTTATCAATATATCAGTATTGTATACCATTTTCTTATTCAGAACCACTGAGACATGAACTGCATACATACTACCAACTTTGTGCTTGTATAATTCCACAAACATTACTTCATATTTAGTATTTTTTGTCATTACTTTCAGAAAATTGTAGACATAGATGAGGCTTTCAATATGAGGAATTTTAAGATGTATTGAGTTTAATTGTTAAATTACATTTTTCCATAGTTATTTTCTTCTTTCAGTAAGAACTTGTAAGACGTTAATGTGTGGACATTACTTAGGGTTTCATGTTTTTGGTTATGTGTCAGGGGTCCTGTGGCTTGGTTGGCAACACACTTGCCACACACGTGTGAATTTCTGTGGTTCGATCATCTATCACCTGTCAGGTGGGCTTGACCGTTACCAGTGCCATACTGACTAACAGACTTCTGTCTGCTGAAGGCCAGAGGTGTATTTTCACTGCTCAGTTAAGGCACATTCCATTTTCATTTCAATGTTTGTGCAGCAGCTATGACTTCAGTTTTTCATGACATTTTTTCAGCTTTTTTTTTTTTTTACCCAGCCCAGCGGCCAACCGGGTATTTCCCAGATGCCCGTATAGCCAGTCCACCTCTGACCTAAGCCTTTTTCACAAGGTCACAATCTGGGTTACTTACTACACAAGCTCTTAACTTCACTGTTTCTTTTACTTGATTCTTCCCTCAGACTGAGGCTGGACCTGTCTCCATCGTATGTGCACCACTGTCGAGCTTATCTAATATCTCAGCTTTCTTCAAAACACCAAGACTTAATTCTTTGCACTTCATGACACTGTCAGCTTCCCTGACCTGACCTATCCTACGTGGGTTGCTTATGCTCCCAGAACTAATAGTGTGGGAGATTGTTTGTGTTAATGGACAATAGCCTCTCTTGCACATTGCCTGACCACAAAGCATATTTTCCCTAAATTCATGCTGTCTTCATTGAAACTTGGGGTGTGCTCGCCCAAAAAAAAAAAAAAAAATGCAGCCAATTTTCAGAGACTGTTAGCACACAAAGTTAATAGATGGCGTTTTAACCCGTTGACTGTCGCAACCCCAAATCCTAAGGTGTCTCCTGGTGTTGCAAAATTTCTGAAAAAAAAAAAATCACTTTTTCTTATGAAATGATAGAGAATCTTTTCCCGATTGTAATGACACCAAAAGAATGAAATTTGATGGAAAACTGACGGAATTATGCTCTCGCGAAGTTAACCTCGGTGATATTTATGAATCGGCGATTTCGCCCACTTTGAGCCCTATTTTCGGCTAATTCCATTGTTCCAGTCGACCAAACTCATAGCTATTTCTATAGAACTCCATTTTTTCTATCGATTGAGTACAAGAAACTCCCCATTTACCAATTTCAACTACCCAATAACATGGTCAGAAATTTGCAATTTGGCCAATTTCACAAAAATTAAAAAATATGCCAATTTCAAAACAGGGTCCAGAATGAACAATGCAGACATTCCTGGCTCTAAAATAACATTTTCTTTGTTCATCAGTCATGTCTCCAGGCTGCTTTGATATTACTCTTGCTTTCTATTTTGAATTTTTATTCAAAAAATAGAAGATTAACTGTTATGCAGACTACTGCAATATTGTAATAATTGTATAAATAATGTCAACCCATTAATGACTGCATATTAGAATGGCTATTTGGATATTTATTGGAAAATGACATCATTTTTTACTTTTGAACATTGGCAAAAATCAAACATTTCCACTACTTTGAGCTCCATTTCAAGGTTCTTTTCATAGTGAAACCAATCAAAATCACCTCTATTTCTATAATATCTTTAACATTCTATCAAATGAGACAAAGAAAACGAGAATACAACCATATATACTATACAAAAACAGACCACAAAGTCGGCATTTTAATTAAAAAAAACGGTCAGAGTTTTTTATTATGCACTGCGTGCTGCAGGATTTTTTTATATCATGCATACCACACAGACCCATTCTCTCACATGTGGGCCTACCAGCTTTCCTCTGCTTGATTTGAAGCCACTAGAATTTGTGAGTATATATACGTCAAAAACTGTGGCTTGTAACATGTGTATATATAGGACCGAAACAGTCGAAGGGTTAACTGAGGTTCTACTGTATGTATGCATTATCTGTGCATGTATGTATGTGTCTGTGCACGTACACATTTCAGAAGTTCATTTGAGCTGTTATGTCAGCACGCTCCTTACAAGAATTCAATTCAATTCAATTCAAGTTTATTCTCTATAAGGGTTACAATGTGGGGTTTACAGGTTTTGGGTATTGTGTGGTTTACATGTTATAAAATACTAATTACAGAGGGGGCCACTAGGACACCTAGCATGACTAGGCATTTTGAGCAGACTTAGATTAATTCTTAACATTAAATCCTTACAGATTATGGTATTAAGGCTAAGTGGCTACATCATAATTTTGAGTTTAGCAATGTGAATGCTTTTGTTTTGGCACAATACAAGGTGTCTATATTGGAGTATCATAGGCAAACTTATGACTAGTTAGGATTTATTATTTTAAGATTAAGATTAGTATTTCTGGGTTTATAGTCAGTGGGTGAGTGAGTGTAATTGTGAACCACCAAGTGGTTATCATGTAGTTAGTTGTCGGGGTGGATCAGGGAGATAAGATGTTTTTTAACTGTAGTTTTGAAAGTGATGAATGTGTCTGCAGTTCTAGAGTTTTCAAATAGGGTGTTCCAGATTTTAGGTCCTTTGAAATACATTGAATTTTTGTAAAGGTTTAGTCGAACACGGGGAATGTCATAGAGATGTTTGTGTCTGGTGTTATGCCTGTGGATCCTGTCACAACTATCAAGAAAGTGTTTTAGGTCAAGGTTAATATTGGAATTTAAGGTCCTGTAGATATAGATTGCACAGTAGTAAGTGTGGATGTTCTGAACAGGGAGTAAGTTTAGATCTATGAAGAGTTGGGGGGGAGGGTGTTGCCAGGGATGGGATTTAGTGATTATTCTTACTGTGGCTTTTTGTTGGGTTATTATTGGCTTTAGGTGTGTTGCTGCAGTTGAACCCCAAGCACAGATAGCAAAATTTAGGTTGTTGTCGAGGTATAGGCCAAGGAATTTGCCCTCATTATGTCTGGCAATTAGAGTGTTGTCGATCTTAATGTTAAGTTGCGCAACACCTGCTCTGCTACCAAACATAATATAGTAGGTTTTGCCAGTGTTAAGTGTAAGTTTATTGGCTGTCATCCAAGTCGATATTTTGAGCAGCTCCTTGTTAACAATGGTGTTGAGGGTGGCAAGATTAGGGTGGGAGATGACATAAGGTGGGAGGTGAAAGTGTTTCCTCCTCGTCAGGTCACCTACCTTGGTGTGAGATGTATATAAATGTTATTCAGAAATCCCAGTATGCCATCTTCTATTTTAAAATGATTTGTGCCAATAGTATAAATTTAATTACAACAGTTTTTTTTTTTAAAGTTCTTATTTTATAATAATTTATTTCTTTACTGTAATTGGGTTAATTTATTTAAATACACAACAATAATATACAGTGGACTGTCATTTAACATGGTAGTTATGTTCCTGAAAACACCGTGTTAGGTAAAACCGTGTAAGATGAACTGAAGAACTTATTGGAAAAATAGGGTTACGTTTCTGAGAGCCCCCCAAAAAATCCAAACAACTTTTTTTTAGGCCTCCACATCTTTATTTATTTATTTATTTATTTATCTTACAAAAATAAAAGTGAATATTTAATTGTAGTTCATTGTTGTGATGTATTATGTTGTTTTTACTGCTAAAGACTATGAATCAAACAGAAATAATTTCTTACCTTAAATTGTGGGTGCTGGTGTTTGTGGATGATTGTGAAGATAGTTGACAGTTATGCTGCGGCCCTACTGGGCTGAGGAGGATGGTAGAGGTTCTGGTACTGAAGTCATTCAAGTCATTCAGTAAGTCAAGCCATTCAGTAAGTCTGTCAAGTCATTCAGTAAGTCAGTCAAGTCATTAAGTCAATCAAGTTGTTCAGTAAGTCAGTCAAATGATTCAGTAAGTCAGTCAAGTGATTCAGTAAGTCAGTGAAGTGATTCAGTAAGTCAGTCAAGTCACTCAGTAAGCCAGTCAAGTCATTCAGTAAGTCAGTAAAGTGATTCAGTAAGTCAAGTCATTCAGTAAGCCATTCTAGTCATTCAGTAAGTCAATCAAGTAATTCAGTAAGTCAGTCAAGTGATTCATTAAGTCAATCAAGTTGTTCAGTAAGTCAGTCAAGTCATTCAGTAAGTCAATCAAGTCATTCAGTAAGTCAGTCAAGTCATTCAGTAAGTCAGTCAAGTAATTTATTAAGTCAATCAAGTTGTTTAGTAAGTCAGTCAAGTCATTCAGTAAGTCAGTCAAGTCATTCAGTAAGTCAGTCAAGTCATTCAGTAAGTCAGTCAAGTCATTCAGTAAGTCAGTCAGGTCATTCAGTAAGTCAGTCAAGTCATTCAGTAAGTCAGTCAGGTCATACAGTAAGTCAGTCACTCATTCAGTCAGTCATTCACTAAGTCAGTCAAGTCATTCAGTAAGTCAGTCAAGTCATTCAGTAAGTCAGTCAAGTCTTTCAGTAAGTCAATCAAGTTGTTCAACAAGTCAAGTCATTCAGTAAGTCAGTCATTCAGTAAGTCATTCTACTAGTAAGTCTGTCAAGTCGTTCAGTAAGTCAGTCAAGTCATTCAGTAAGTCAGTCACTCATTCAGTCATTCACTAAGTCAGTCAAGTCATTCAGTAAGTCAGCCAAGTCATTCAGTAAGTCAGTCAAGTCATTCAGTAAGTCAAGTCATTCAGTAAGCCATTCTAGTCATTCAATAAGTCAGTCAAGTCATTCAGTAAGTCAGTCAATTCATTAAGTCAGTCACTCATTCAGTCAGTCCTTCACTAAGTCAGTCAAGTCGTTCAGTAAGTCAGTCAAGTCTTTCAGTAAGTCAGTCAAGTCATTCAGTAAGTAAGTCAAGTCATTCAGTAAGTCGGTCACTCATTCAGTCATTCATTCACTAAGTCAAGTCATTCAGTAAGCCATTCTAGTCATTCAGTAAGTCAGTCAAGTCATTCAGTAAGTCAGTCAATTCATTAAGTCAGTCACTCATTCAGTCAGTCATTCACTAAGTCAGTCAAGTCATTCAGTAAGTCTGTCAAGTCGTTCAGTAAGTCAGTCGTCATTCAGTAAGTCAGTCAATTCATTCAGTAAGTCAGTCATTCAGTAAGTCAGTCATTCAGTATGTCAGTAAGTCAGTCACACAAACTTACATTTACCTCTTTTTATGTGTACAAAGTAACATTTCATTATGGCCATAGGTTATGTCTTGTCTAATATAGTGGGCCCCCCGACTTACGATGGCATCAACCTACGATAAAAACTTACAATGCTTGCCAGCGTAAAAATTTGACCCCGACCTACGTTGAAAAACTTGACTTACATCATTCATCCCGAACACGGCCATCTGGTCCGTTAGGCTTGAGTGCCTCAGCTGAGCTAGTGTGACATTGTTTACAAGCCAGGGAGGATGGTTGCACGCATTATTTCAGTGTTTTTTGTGCTTGAAACTGTTCAATAAGCCACCAAGGGCCCAAAGAAAGATTCTAGTGCCAACCCTGTGGTAAAAAGGGTGAGAAATACTATCGAAATACTATCATACAACGGTCAGCTACTGCTACACCACGGTCAGCTGTACTACTCAAAGATGTGGAGAGACTGTTGTTGGTGTGGCTTATAGAGAATACCGAAAAACAATTAGCCCCAGAGGGTTAGCCACCCAGGATAACCCAAGAAAGTCAGTGTGTCATTGAGGACTGTCTAATTATTTCCATTGGGGTCCTTAATCTTGTCCCCCAGGATGTGACCCACACGGATTAATTTGATTTACATTATTTCTTATGGGGAAAATTAATTCAAGTTACGATAATTTTGTCTTACAATGTGCTCTCTGGAACGGATTAATATCATAAGTCAGGGGTCCACTGTATCTTTGTTTCCTTCTTTAATTCTAAGACTTAAATGCTTGCACCTTTTCTTGCCACTTTGAGCAACATTGATATGCCTACTGGGTGTCATGATTGCTTGGCAGATACAAGATATAGCAATTAAAAGATCAAAACACAATTCACAATCACAAGCTTGTAGCAGAGAAGTTGGACTGGACACATACGAAGTACGGCTGCTGGGATGGTGGGGTGGTGTAGGGGGGTGGCTGGGGACTGCGGGAGGTCTTCCCCATTGATCTACAACAAGGCTGCCACTTGAGGAAAAGGGAAGTTTTTTTTTTTCCTTCCTGCAAACTGAACCGTGTTAAATTCATCATACATGTTGCATAAAATTGTGCCGCGATTTTTCAGTCATGCTATACCCAAATCGTGCCAAATAAACTCGTGTTAAATGACGGTCTACTGTAGTAATAACATAGACCAAAAAATAAAAGTGAGTGAACATCCTTGTAGTCATCTGCAGTGATTTTTAAAAGATTATTGTATTTTCATTCTTTATATATGCAACTTTGATTGTTTTAACTTTGTTATGGAAGTTGTTGTCATTTCAGTTTAGAGTGATTCTTAGTTATGTATTACTCCAAGCAAGTTGGTCTGGTTATTATGCAGTCTGATATAAGTTCCATTCACAGAGAATTGAAATAAGAACATAAAGAAGGAACACTGCAACAGGCCTACTGACCCATGCAGAGCAGATCCATGTCCCCCCTCCCCCCCTGGATTAGACCAATGACCCACCCCCCGGATTATCCCAATGACCCACCCAGTCTGGTCAACCCCACTCAAGGATGGAGCACTGTACCAGACCCAGCAGCACAAGCTAGTCAGGTCCAACTCACACCCACCCACACCCACTCATGTATTTATCTAACCTATTTTTAAAACTACACAACGTTTTAGCCTCAATAACTGTACTCGGGAGTTTGTTCCACTCATCCACAACTCTATTACCAAACCAGTACTTTCCTATATCCTTCCTGAATCTGAATTTTTCCAACTTAAAACCATTACTGCGAGTCCTGTCTAGGCTGGAGATTTTCAGCACATCGATAGAAGAAATGTAATACAGTACTCTAACTCTTTAACAACAGAATGTATTATGTAGCAGAAAATATTGTTATAAAAACGTGTTTAAGCAGGAGGGCCCTGTTTATATAGCAGGTTAGGTTCCAGCTGTAAAGTGAATCAGTTTTTCTTCTCTTTAATATGCATATAAAAGCCTAATAACATGTTTACACTCATATATTAAGTGAGCAATAGAGCTAGGCCTAAAGAAATGTACATACATTACACACATTACTTGAAATAGTTTCCTCCTTAGCTCATAGTGAGTGGTAAATGTATTAATTATATGAAATCTGAATAAATGAAGAACGGGTATAATTGAAAACCGCTGTATTAGTGAAATACTGTAAAGCAAAGCGCTGTAAAGTGAGGTCTGTCTTTAATTCATAAGTAATAATTTTTTGGCACACTTTCTGAAACTTGTGTCAGCCTCATATAGTACAAAGGTCTTCTTTTTTCCCCTTCAAAGGGTATGAGCAGTATGATTAGTTAAGCTAATCCCTCTCCTCAGGTAATTTATTCCGTAACTATAACTTATCTCCATAGATAATAAATATATAGCATAATGCTTCATACTTATCAGCTTACTGATAAGTATGTACCATAATGCTACATACTTATCAGTAAATAGCATTTGTGTAGTTGTATGTGTTACTTTTAAGCAACTACAGTTAGTATAAGAATGAATATTATTTGACCTTGGTGAGTATTTATTCTGTACAAGTTTTAGGGCCACATAAAAGTGAACTTGCTCAGTACACAGTTAAGGATGAGTAACTTACTCAGTATACAGCTAAGGAAGAGTTACTCAGTCCACAGCTAAGGAAGGGTAACTTACTCATTCCACAGTTAAGGAAGGGTAACTTATTCCACAATTAAGGAAGGGTAACTTACTCGGTCCACAGCTAAGGAAGGGTAACTCAGAAAGGTCTTCTCTGCTGGTACAGTAATAAGTAAGTTACTCATTCCTACACTAATATCAGTCAAAAACAGCATTAACAATTATAATTAAAATATATATACTTAGTATGTTCAGTTCTTTCATTCTCCTGTGTTTATGGTTGCAGAATATATAATCTGAAATAAACGATCTCGACTCCCAACACTAATCTGAGTGAGTAAACATCTCATCATAAACCTGAGATAACTTGTATTGAACAACTGTTGGTGAATACAGGAAGTCCTCAACTTATGAACACACTGGAGATCTCCTGAATTATTTGTAATACAGCCTCCCCCTCACCTAACGACAGAGTTCTGTGGGGATCTTCTCCAAGATACGATACTACGTACCGCAAACTGCCCTTCTCACACTACACCATTCACTTATATATCCATACCTCACCTATGCTATCTGTGCTTGGGGTTCAACTGCAGCAACATACCTAAAGCCAATAACCAAACAAAAAGCCGCAGTAAGAATAATCACTAAATCCCATCCCTGGCAACACCCCCCCCCACTCTTCATAGATCTAAACTTACTCCCTGTTCAGAACATCCACACTTACTACTGTGCAATCTATATCTACAGGACCTTAAATTCCAATATTAACCTTGACCTAAAATGCTTTCTTGATAGTTGTGACAGGATCCACAGGCATAACACCAGACACAAACATCTCTATGACATTCCCCGTGTTCGACTAAACCTTTACAAAATTTCAAATGTATTTCAAAGGCCCTAAAATCTGGAACACCCTACCTGAAAACTCTAGAACTGCAGACACATTCATCAATAAATAACAAAAAGGCACAATACCGTGACTGGAACGATACACAAATAACCCGCACATAAAAGAGAGAGGCTTACGACGACGTTTCGGTCCGACTTGGACCATTGACAAAGTCACACTAACAGAGGTGGAGCAGGACGGCTATATATAGGCAGGAAGAGGTGGAGGTAGTAGTACTACTACTACTACTACTACTACTACTACTACTACCACATCCACCTCTTCCTGCCTATATATAGCCGTCCTGCTCCACCTACTAGTAGTAGTAGTAGTAGTACTACTACTACTACTACTACTACCACCACCTCCACCTCTTCCTACCTATATATAGCCGTCCTGCTCCACCTCTGTTAGTGTGACTTTGTCAATGGTCCAAGTCGGACCGAAACGTCGTCGTAAGCTTCTCTCTTTTATGTGCGGGTTATTTGTGTACACATTCATCACTTTCAAAACTACAGTTAAAAAGCATATCTCCCTGATCCACCCTGACAACTAACTACATGATAACCACTTGGTGGTTCACAATTACACTCACTCACCCACTGACTATTAACCCAGAAATACAAATCTTAATCTTAAAATAATAAATCCTAACTAGTCATAAGTTTGCCTATGATACTCCAATATAGACACCTTGTATTGTGCCAAAACAAAAGCATTCACATTGCTAAACTCACAAATTATGATGTAGTCACTTAGCCTTAATACCATAATCTGTAAGGATTTAATGTTAAGAATTAATCTAAGTCTGCTCGAAATGCCTAGCAATGCTAGGTGTCCTAGTGGCCCCCTCTGTAATTAGTATTTTATAACATGTAAACCACACAATACCCAAAACCTGAAAACCCCACATTGTAACCCTTATAGAGAATAAACTTGAATTGAATTGAATTGAATAAGACCACGTCAGTAAATGAATTCGTCGCTAAGTGAGGTGCATGTGATTATGGTAGTGGGTTTATGTCAACCATCTTTGATATTGTTTTATTGTTACCTTTGCACCATTCATAACATTTCTGGTATAGTTTTAAATATTTATACAGTAGTGTATTGTACACTGTAATAAACAGAATAGAGGAAATCAGCACTAATATACATTATTTAGGTATGCATACTGGTCAGTATGCATACTTGTAAGACTGAGTCATCGGTAAACGAGTACGTCGCTAAGTGAGAGGCTGTATTCATAATACAGGAAGTCTTTAACTTACAAACACGTTGGAGACCTGTACTGTGTATAATATCGATATTATACACAATACAGATTTTCAATGTGTTTGTAAGTCGAGGACTTGCTGTACACAGAAGAATGGATGGAGGCTTGAACTGTGGTCTGTATATATAGCAGAGCCAATGCTGTAACCACTTAGCCACTGAGCTTACAGTAAGATACTTTTACAATCACTACTTCTGTGACAAAGTTGTAACTAACACCAACTGTGACCCTACTGTTTCATCCCACAGCTGCAGCTTGTGTGAAACATCTATTCTCATATCCATTTAGTTCATAAGACCCTTGTGGGTTTAGCATTTAGTATTGATTGTTGTAATAATAATACAGTCCGTAAGCCAAATAAAAGGCGTACTAAACAACCATCGATAAATTAAGAGCCACTCCATATCTTTTATCACTGTCATGGAGTGTCTGAGTTACTAGTAGTGCTGGGACTGTTATATACATGAGTCATGTAGTTACAGTTGGTGCCACTTGTTACAGTCATTACACAAATGCTGGATGTAAAACTATTATTCTGTTGTGAGCTTTGTGGTTGAGTTGTTACAGCTGTGTGTAATACTGGGTTATCATAAGTCACAGTTGCTGCAGCTGTGTGTAATACTGGGTTAGCCATAGGTCACAGTTGTTACAGCTGTGTGTAATACTGGGCTAGCCTTAGGTCACAGTTGTTACAGCTGTGTGTAATACTGGGTTAGCCATAGGTCACAGTTGTTACAGCTGTGTGTAATACTGGGTTAGCCATAGGTCACAGTTGTTACAGCTGTGTGTAATACTGGGCTAGCCTTAGGTCACAGTTGTTACAGCTGTGTGTAATACTGGGTTAGCCATAGGTCAGTTGTTACAGCTGTGTGTAATACTGGGTTAGCCATAGGTCACAGTTCTTTACATTTGTTAGAAAGTGATCCACTCCATAACCTGTCAGTCACATAGATCTATGTCAGTTGGATAAGTGTAAGTCTTGTTGAGCTATGCATAAGTCATTGTGCCCTCAAATTCGCTGCATTATCATCATCAAATTAAGCTCTAAACTGTAAAAGTCACAGTGCTTTTGAGTGAACGGGTATGTGCAGCACAAAAAATGGTTAAAATCGTCAAAAGCAAAATAGTGATTTCGTCCAACTGTGCCTGAGTAATTACTCCAACATCCATTCTGGCAAGTAAACCCTTTCAGGGTTGATGCCATACTAGTACGACTTGCACGCCAGGGTTGGTGCTGTACTAATATGCATAAATTCTAGCTTCTTCAAATCTAGCAAGAGACAGCTGGTAGGCCTACATATGAAAGAATGGGTCTATGTAGTCAGTGTGCACTGTATAAAAAAAATCCTGCCACACACAGTGCATAATGAGAAGAAAAAACTCAAGTGTTTTTGCTTTAAAACAGTGACTTTGCATTGTATTTTTGTATGCTATTTATGGTTGTATTCTAGTTTTCCTGATCTCATTTTATAGAATGGAAGACATTACAGAAATTGAGATGATTTTGATTGGTTTCACAATGAAAAGTACCTTGAAATTAAGCTCATAGTAGCAGAATTGTTCGATTTTTGCCAAAGTTCAAAAGTAAACAAATCATGCCATGCATCCAATACACGTCAACTGGTGAGTCTAATATTCTTTCACAAGTGCACTGATATTATTTATACCATTTTTACACTAATGCAGTAGTCTGCCTAACAGTAAATCTTCTATTTTTTGTGAGAATAAAAATTCAAAGTGGAAAGCAAAAGAAATGTAAAGAAATGAAGTAGATGTAGTTTACAGCCTCGGTTGACTTTAATTCTTAGCTTCCTCAGGAAATTAGATTAATTGATGGGTATAAACAAACTGAAAGGAGTTTGTAATCCTTGCAGTGCTATTCCTTAAATCTTAATACTTAACTAATCTAATCTTACCTTATTACCAAACTAACATAACCTTAATATCTAACTAACCTATCCTAACAGAAGTAGGAAAATGGTCTGTATGGTATAGGTCTGCATGACAAAAAAAAAAAAACTTGTAGCTTCAAGTTCTACCAGGTGTGTTTCACCACTGTTCAGGCTCCCTGCATGGTAGTCATCTAGCCTACAGTGATCCATGCAGCACTGACCTGAGGTTTTCACCACTACAAATCTGTCAACACAGACAACTACTGAATAGTATATAGAAGCTAGAAGGTAAACTCCTAAGCAGAAGCAGGACCCATTCCTGCCTTTCTCTCAGGACTCACATCAACACCTGACACCAGCTGTCAGCCCAGCATTGACTCCCTGGTGGGAGAATTCTAGAGCAACCTACTACAGGATGACAGCTCTCATTGTTGGAAACATATAATATACAATGTTATGATAAACTGCAAAAATATGCGGAGGTAAAAAGAAAAAGAAAATGTATGAAACAATGAATTATTTATCTTTTTCATAGAACCAAACAAATAATTAAAGTCTTAAGACTAAACATGGCTTCTTCTGTCTTTCAACACACCGGCCATATCCCACCGAGGCGGGGTGGCCCAAGAGGAAAAACGAAAGTTTATCCTTTTACATTTAGTAATATATACAGGAGAAGAAGTTACTAGCCCCTTGCTTCCGGCATTTTAGTCGCCTCTTACAACACGCATGACTTATGGAGGAAGAATTCTGTTCCACTCCCCCATGGAGGTAAGAGGAAATAAACAAGAACAAGAGCTAAAAAAAAAAATAGAAGAAAACCCAGAGAGGTGTGTATATATATGCTTGTACATGTATGTGTAGTGTGACCTAAGTGTAAGTAGAAGTAGCAAGACGTACTTGAAATCTTGCATGTTTATGAGACAGAATAAAAAGACACCAGCAATCCTATCATCATGTAAAACAATTACAGGCCTCTGTTTTACACTCACTTGGCAGGATGGTAGTACCTCCCTGGGCAGTTGCTGTCTACCAGCCTACTACCTAATTTTCCCTTTTCTTCCAAACTACAAATAACAAACTAGTGTATGTTCCTACTACACTACTGTGTAATTCCTTGAACCATCCCTCACTAGCTAGTATCAACTACCTCAAATAATATTCCTATAGTGATATTAATTGCTCAAACTTTATGCTATAAGGCAAATCCTACTCTCAGATTATTTTCATATCCTAGTGACTATATTGTGTGTGCAATTAGTGTATATTTCAATTACATTATTGTTCTAGGCCCAAAACTATCTTTTGCTGCTACTACCAACTACCTCATATTATTTTTACTTTTTATAGTACAATAAATTGCTCAACTTATTATATATAACAAATCAGATCTTACTCCCAAATCAATATTATATCATAGTGACTATCTGTCCATTTAACTTTGTTTACCATTATTTAATTTAGACCCTTATATATTTTCTCCTTTATTTTAGCTTTATATAACAACCTTAGTTCATATATTCACAACTGTTAAAATAATCAAGGTGCTATTCTCAGGTGCTAAAGTGTAATAAGTTCACTATTTTGCCATTATATTCCCAAGCTCATTTATTTGATTACCACTTTATTTGTTCACCACAAATTTTTTTAGTCCCTTTTATATTGTCTCCTTTATTTTAGCTTTAAAGAACTACCTTAGCCCAAATTTTTACATTTGTTAAAATAACTCAGGTGCTATTTTATAGCCTTAGAATATTTACTTTGTCTTATACTTAATTCTAACTATAGATTCACTATAAATCTTATGATAACAAGCATTGATCCTGATACCAACCTCTTACTGAATGACTTAAATGAATCAAACAGTAACTGTAATTACTACACAGCAGAACAATCAAAGGCACTTCTCAGTGCCAACAACAACATAACTATCTTTAACTACAATATCAGATCTTTAAGCAAGCATTACGATGACCTCATAGCATTACTAAATTCCTTACATGCCAATATGTCCATCATTACACTAACTGAAACCTGGCTAAAGCCTGATACTACAGATGTCTATGCCATTCCTGGTTACACAGCCATACACAACTGTAGGCCAGACCAACAAGGGGGTGGCACAGCTATATACTACTCAGACCAACTAGAATGTATCACTAATACTTGCACAAGGGATGAACATGGGGAATATATAATAGCTAAATTCAAATCCAAATACCTACAAAAACCTCTCACAGTGATAAACATCTACAGAGTTCCACAATCAAACATTAGCCAATTTAGTCAAAACCTAGGAAGTATGATAACTGATGCACGCATGAACAAAGATCACTTACTACTCTCAGGTGACTTCAACATAAATCTCCTGCAAGACCAGGACCCACACGTTACTGAATTCACAAACACAATGAGTAACTGCATGTTGCTACCAACAGTAACAAAACCTACAAGAGTTACAGAGACTAGTGTTTCCCTACTAGACCACATCTGGACCAACACCACATCCCCATTAAAATCAGGCATAATCACAGATAATACCACAGACCACTACCCTACCTTTCTCATAACAAATCTTAGCAAATTACCCCAAGACACTACCAAAGTCACTTTCAGACTTCATAATGAGGCAGCCATTAATAACTTCACAGCAGCAGTGACAAACATTGACCGGCACACTGAGCTAGAAATCTATACAGATATTGACGAATGTAGTAGTAGGTTGGTAGACAGCAACCACCCAGGGAAGTACTACCGTCCTGCCAGATGACTGTGAAACAAAAACCTGTAACTGTTTTGCATGATGGTAGGATTGCTGGTTTCTTTTTCTGTCTCATAAACACGCTAGATAACAGGCATATCTTGCTACTCCTACTTACACTTTGGTCACACTTCACAGATGCACACATGCATATATATATATATACATACATCTAGGTTTTTCTCCTTTTTCTAAATAGCTCTTGTTCTTTTTTATTTCTTCTATTGTCCATGGGGAAGTGGAAAAGAATCTTTCCTCCGTAAGCCATGCGTGTCGTATGAGGCGACTAAAATGCCGGGAGCAATGGGCTAGTAACCCCTTCTCCTGTATACATTTACTAAAAAAGAGAAGAAGAAAAACTTTATAAAACTGGGATGCTTAAATGTGCGTGGATGTAGTGCGGATGACAAGAAACAGATGATTGCTGATGTTATGAATGAAAAGAAGTTGGATGTCCTGGCTCTAAGCGAAACAAAGCTGAAGGGGGTAGGAGAGTTTCAGTGGGGGGAAATAAATGGGATTAAATCTGGAGTATCTGAGAGAGTTAGAGCAAAGGAAGGGGTAGCAGTAATGTTAAATGATCAGTTATGGAAGGAGAAAAGAGAATATGAATGTGTAAATTCAAGAATTATGTGGATTAAAGTAAAGGTTGGATGCGAGAAGTGGGTCATAATAAGCGTGTATGCACCTGGAGAAGAGAGGAATGCAGAGGAGAGAGAGAGAGATTTTGGGAGATGTTAAGTGAATGTATAGGAGCCTTTGAACCAAGTGAGAGAGTAATTGTGGTAGGGGACCTGAATGCTAAAGTAGGAGAAACTTTTAGAGAGGGTGTGGTAGGTAAGTTTGGAGTGCCAGGTGTAAATGATAATGGGAGCCCTTTGATTGAACTTTGTATAGAAAGGGGTTTAGTTATAGGTAATACATATTTTAAGAAAAAGAGGATAAATAAGTATACAAGATATGATGTAGGGCGAAATGACAGTAGTTTGTTGGATTATGTATTGGTAGATAAAAGACTGTTGAGTAGACTTCAGGATGTACATGTCTATAGAGGGGCCACTGATATATCAGATCACTTTCTAGTTGTAGCTACACTGAGAGTAGAAGCATCAGGGAAGAGAGAGGTGAAGGTTTATAAACTAAAAGAGGAGGCAGTTAGGGTAAGATATAAACAGCTATTGGAGGATAGATGGGCTAATGAGAGCATAGGCAATGGGGTCGAAGAGGTATGGGATAGGACTAAAAATGTAGTGTTAGAGTGTTCAGCAGAAGTTTGTGGTTACAGGAAAGTGGGTGCAGGAGGGAAGAGGAGCGATTGGTGGAATGATGATGTAAAGAGAGTAGTAAGGGAGAAAAAGTTAGCATATGAGAAGTTTTTACAAAGTAGAAGTGATGCAAGGAGGGAAGAGTATATGGAGAAAAAGAGAGAGGTTAAGAGAGTGGTGAAGCAATGTAAAAAGAGAGCAAATGAGAGAGTGGGCGAGATGTTATCAACAAATTTTGTTGAAAATAAGAAAAAGTTTTGGAGTGAGATTAACAAGTTAAGAAAGCCTAGAGAACAAATGGATTTGTCAGTTAAAAATAGGAGAGGAGAGTTATTAAATGGAGAGTTAGAGGTATTGGGAAGATGGAGGGAATATTTTGAGGAATTGTTAAATGTTGATGAAAATAGGGAAGCTGTGATTTCGTGTATAGGGCAAGGAGGAATAACATCTTGTAGGAGTGAGGAAGAGCCAGTTGTGAGTGTGGGGGAAGTTCGTGAGGCAGTAGGTAAAATGAAAGGGGGTAAGGCAGCCGGGATTGATGGGATAAAGATAGAAATGTTAAAAGCAGGTGGGGATATAGTTTTGGAGTGGTTGGTGCAATTACTTAATAAATGTATGGAAGAGGGTAAGGTACCTAGGGATTGGCAGAGAGCATGCATAGTTCCTTTGTATAAAGGCAAAGGGGATAAAAGAGAGTGCAAAAATTATAGGGGGATAAGTCTGTTGAGTGTACCTGGTAAAGTGTATGGTAGAGTTATAATTGAAAGAATTAAGAGTAAGACGGAGAATAGGATAGCAGATGAACAAGGAGGCTTTAGGAAAGGTAGGGGGTGTGTGGACCAGGTGTTTACAGTGAAACATATAAGTGAACAGTATTTAGATAAGGCTAAAGAGGTCTTTGTGGCATTTATGGATTTGGAAAAGGCGTATGACAGGGTGGATAGGGGGGCAATGTGGCAGATGTTGCAAGTGTATGGTGTAGGAGGTAGGTTACTGAAAGCAGTGAAGAGTTTTTACGAGGATAGTGAGGCTCAAGTTAGAGTATGTAGGAAAGAGGGAAATTTTTTCCCAGTAAAAGTAGGCCTTAGACAAGGATGTGTGATGTCACCGTGGTTGTTTAATATATTTATAGATGGGGTTGTAAGAGAAGTAAATGCGAGGGTCTTGGCAAGAGGCGTGGAGTTAAAAGATAAAGAATCACACACAAAGTGGGAGTTGTCACAGCTGCTCTTTGCTGATGACACTGTGCTCTTGGGAGATTCTGAAGAGAAGTTGCAGAGATTGGTGGATGAATTTGGTAGGGTGTGCAAAAGAAGAAAATTAAAGGTGAATACAGGAAAGAGTAAGGTTATGAGGATAACAAAAAGATTAGGTGATGAAAGATTGAATATCAGATTGGAGGGAGAGAGTATGGAGGAGGTGAACGTATTCAGATATTTGGGAGTGGACGTGTCAGCGGATGGGTCTATGAAAGATGAGGTGAATCATAGAATTGATGAGGGAAAAAGAGTGAGTGGTGCACTTAGGAGTCTGTGGAGACAAAGAACTTTGTCCTTGGAGGCAAAGAGGGGAATGTATGAGAGTATAGTTTTACCAACACTCTTATATGGGTGTGAAGCGTGGGTGATGAATGTTGCAGCGAGGAGAAGGCTGGAGGCAGTGGAGATGTCATGTCTGAGGGCAATGTGTGGTGTGAATATAATGCAGAGAATTCGTAGTTTGGAAGTTAGGAGGAGGTGCGGGATTACCAAAACTGTTGTCCAGAGGGCTGAGGAAGGGTTGTTGAGGTGGTTCGGACATGTAGAGAGAATGGAGCGAAACAGAATGACTTCAAGAGTGTATCAGTCTGTAGTGGAAGGAAGGCGGGGTAGGGGTCGGCCTAGGAAAGGTTGGAGGGAGGGGGTAAAGGAGGTTTTGTGTGCGAGGGGCTTGGACTTCCAGCAGGCATGCATGAGCGTGTTTGATAGGAGTGAATTGAGACAAATGGTTTTTAATACTTGACGTGCTGTTGGAGTGTGAGCAAAGTAACATTTATGAAGGGATTCAGGGAAACCGGCAGGCCGGACTTGAGTCCTGGAGATGGGAAGTACAGTGCCTGCACTCTGAAGGAGGGGTGTTAATGTTGCAGTTTAAAAACTGTAGTGTAAAGCACCCTTCTGGCAAGACAGTGATGGAGTGAATGATGGTGAAAGTTTTTCTTTTTCGGGCCACTCTGCCTTGGTGGGAATCGGCCAGTGTGATAATAAAAAAAAAAAAAAAATTGACGAATGTATTAATAACTTTCTAAAAAAGACCCAATACCTCTATAACAAGCACTGCCCTAAAAAACTAAACAGATGACAGCTAAGAGACTGAACAGTCCCTTGCTAACACCCAGCATCCTCAAATTCATAAATACAAAGCACCTATACAAAAAACAGTACAGAATGGGTCACATAACCAGAGACCAAACAAAACGTTACTCGTCAATCCTAACCAGCCTGATAAGAAGGACTAAAAAATTGTATTATGAGAACAGATTATCCAACTTACGAGGTGATATAAAAAAGACCTGGAAAACCCTATCAGAAATTCTAGGAACAAAAAAGATATCACGAAATAGTGTAATTGAATTAACAAAACCAGATGAACCCCAACACCCACCAACTGAAACAGCAAACAGACTCAATGATTTCTTCTCCACTATAGGAAAAAACCTTGCCAATAAAATCCCAAGCTCAGATACCCCACCCAATGACTGCCTCACTGACAACTACCCGAACACACTGTTCCTAGCTCCGACTAACCCAACTGAAGTCTCCCTTATTATCAACACACTAAAAAACAAGACAGGAGATTTAAATCCCTTATCACCCTTTATATACAAAAAAGTGCCACAAGTGCTATCACCAATCATTGCAACACTAACAAATCCATTGAATCCTCTACCTTCCCAATAGCAAGGGTCACCCCGATCCATAAAGGAGGAGACCAAACAGACTTGAATAACTATAGGCCAATATCCAACTTACACCCTCTCTCTAAAATCTTCGAAAAATTAATTCATAAGCGAATCTACTCCTACCTCATCTCCCACAACATACTCAACCCCTGTCAATTTGGGTTCAGGCCTAATAAAAATACTAATGATGCTATTATACACATGCTAGAACATATATACACTGCAATAGAGAAAAAAGAAGTCCCACTGGGGATCTTCATTGACTTACGTAAAGCTTTTGATACAGTTGACCATGACTTGCTCCACATAAAATTGTCACACTATGGTATAAGAGGGCACTCCCTCAACTACCTAAAATCATACCTCAGCAACAGAAGCCAATATGTGTACACAAATGGGGCAAACTCTTCCACACAGCCAATTACAGTTGGTGTCCCACAGGGAAGTGTCCTTGGCCCTCTTCTCTTTCTCATATACATAAATGACCTACCAAATGCATCGCAACTACTCAAACCCACACTATTTGCAGATGACACTACATACGTCTTCTCTCACCCAAGCCCAGTCACGCTAGCCAATACTGTAAATACCGAATTACAGAAAATATCTACCTGGATGAGGACTAACAAACTCACTCTAAACATTGACAAAACTTACTTCATTCAGTTTGGTAACAGAGCTACAGATGTCCCTCTTAACATAATGATAAATGGATCACCTATCACAAAACTCACAGAGGGAAAATTCTTAGGAATCCATCTTGATAATAGACTCAAATTTCAAACACATATACAGCAAATTTCCAAAAAAATTTCCCAAAAAATTTCCAAGATCGTAGGCATACTATCGAAGATACGGTACTATGTTCCACAGTCAGCCCTCCTGGCCCTGTATCACTTCCTTATTTACCCCTATCTCACCTATGGAATTTGTGCATGGGGCTCAACAACAATAAACCATCTCAGACCACTAATTACCCAACAAAAGGCTGCAGTCAGAATAATAACAAATTCCCACTACAGGCATCACACTCCACCAATATTCAAAACTCTAAACCTACTCACCATACAAAACATCCATACTTATTACTGCACCTACTACATACATAGAACACTTAACTTGGATATAAACCCTCCCCTCAAACGTCTCCTTACCAACCACAACAGAACACATGACCATAACACAAGGCACAGATCACTCTTTGGTATCTCATAAATGTTTCTCATTATTGTATCTCTCAAATGTCTAACCTGTGACCCAATCAAACTTTGTTATTTTTTAATTACATTACCTAACAAAATACTCCATTCTACTGAATGTTCAGCAACACAGTAAGTGACCATCTGACCTGTCTTTGTAATACTACTCATTTGTGCTAAATTGTTATCTGTTTACAATAATGTTTTTACCACTGAATATATCATTGCTTAGTTAATCTTAAGTTAATTTTAAGCCTGCCCATAATGCTCTGCATACAAGGGGCTTTGGCATGCTGCACTTTAATAACTGTATTCCTTTGTACTTCTCTGTATCATGTTCAAATTAATAAATAAATAAAATAAATAAATAAATAAATAAACATGGCTATGGAGAAAAAATATATACATAGTTACACTGAATATCCAAATTAACGGAAGTTAAAATAAAAATAAGAGGAGAGTCTGCCTTCCCTGAGATGAGATGGGCATCTCAGGCCAGTATTAAGGAGATAGTAGTGGGCGAGATGACTCTTGGGCAGGGCAGCAAGTTCTCCCCCCCCCCCCTCACCCTCTCAAAATCAAGAAGTTCGTCGTACAGTCTGAAGAAGACTGTTTGTTATTACAGGACTACATCATACAAACCATTTCCTCACTACCAACATTAACACATAAGTAACTTAACCAAATCGATTTGTCCTAACATTAACACCTAACTAACCTAACCTAATACATACCCATAACACCCCATTAACCTAATCATTCCTATCTAAAGTAACCACAGCACCAAGCTAAGCTAGCATTTAGACTGAATAATACCCCCTAACTAACTTAACAATAGCATCTAATTTTTATATTAACAATTATGAAGCATAACATTAACACTTAGTATCAACATGTAAAAACAAATATTACCTAACTAATCTACTTTTAAAGCACTTTTTTGCTAGCTTACCTTTAACACCTAATAAGCAATAACTTTGTTATTACTAACCTATTCTTAACACCTAACTTATTCTTAATACCTAACTAAACCATTCTTAACATATAATAATAATTATAATCATGGGGGAGTGCTATAATAATAATTATAATCATGGGGGAGTGCTATAATAATAATTATAATCATGGGGGAGTGCTATAATAATAATAATTATAATCATGGGGGAGTGCTATAATAATAATAATTATAATCATGGGGGCGTGCTATAATAATAATAATTATAATCATGGGGGAGTGCTATAATAATAATAATTATAATCATGGGGGAGTGCTATAATAATAATAATTATAATCATGGGGGAGTGCTATAATAATAATATAATCATGGGGGAGTGCTATAATAATAATAATTATAATCATGGGGGAGTGCTAAACCCATAGGATTATACAGTGCATTTGGGGGGGATGGAAAGTATTCAGGCTCAATTCAGGGAACTGGAGCACAGATCCAATTCCCTAGATCAAGAGCCCCTCACCAGCATCAAGGAACCTCCCTTGAGGGGTCTTAACATCTAAATAACTTACTTAGTGCCTAACAAACTAAACCTTAACACCCAACCAATTTTTGCTATCACCCAATCCACCTAATTTTAAAATCTGCTTAACTTTAAGACTTATCTGACCTAACAATAACACCAGGGTTGATAAGTAAGGCATGTGCAACAGTTAGGTATCTTTATTCTGAAATGTTTCACCTACATAGTAGACTTCTTCGGTCAAATACAGATGAGGCAGCAGCAGACGTGTAAAGACGATGTAATCAGTCCATCTGCCTTGAAGACTTAGTTTTGAGGTGGTCCGTCCCTCCAAACTACGTCTTCAAGGGTGATGGACTGATTACACCATCTTTTCATCTCTATTGCTTCTGCTGCCCCCTCTATATTTGACTGAAGAAGTCTACTGTGTAGGTCAAACATTTCAGAATAAGGATCAGTCAATCAATCAAGTTTATTCTCTATAAAGATTACAATGTAATGTTTTATCACTGATTTCATCATTGCTTAGTTAATCTTAAGTTAATTTTAAGCCAGCCCGTAATGCTATGCATAGTATAAGTGGCTTTGGCATGCTGCTCTTATCTGTATTTTTTTGTACCTCTGTATGTGTGCTCAAATTGTAAATAAATAAAATAAATAAATAAATAAATAAATGTGTGATTTACAGGTTTCGGATATTGTGTGGTTTACAGGTTATAAAATACTAATTACAGAGGGGAGCCACTAGGACACCTAGCATGGCTAGGCATTTCGGGCAGACTTAGATTAATTCTTAACTCTAAATTATTACAGGTTATGGAGTAAGTTGGTATTAAGGCTAAGTGACTACATTATAGTTTGTGAGTTTAGCAATGTGAATGCTTTTGTTTTGGCACAATACACAGGTTCTAACTATTGTACATGTCTGTCTCTTATCAAACTGTCAGTACTGTATATCAGTATCATACAACACCAGGGTAGTCTTACTGATGATTCATTTTATTCATTAAAAATAATAGTGGAAATGTAATTTTTTTTTTTTTAACAAGTCAGTCGTCTCCCACCGAGGCAGGGTGACCCAAAAAGAAAATCCCCCAAAAAGAAAATACTTTCATCATCATTCAACACTTTCACCTCACTCACACATAATCACTGTTTTTGCAGAGGTGCTCAGAAGCATATACGTATAAAGATACACAATATATCCCTCCAAACTGCCAGTATCCCAAACCCCTCATTTAGAGTGCAGGCACTGTACTTCCCATTTCCAGGACTCAAGTCTGGCTATATAAAAATAACCTGTTCTCTTCACCGAATATTACCCTGCTCACACTCCAACCGCTCGTCAGGTCCCAAATATCATTCGTCTCCATTCACTCCTATCTAACATGCTCACGCATGCTTGCTGGAAGTCCAACCCCCTCGCCCAGAAAACCTCCTTTACCCCTTCCCTCCAACCTTTTCGAGGACGACCCCTACCCCGCCTTCCTTCCCCTACAGATTTATACGCTTTCCATGTCATTCTACTTTGATTCATTCTCTCTAAATGACCAAACCACCTCAACAACCCCTCTTCAGCCCTCTGACTAATAATTTTATTAACTCCACACCTTCTCCTATTTCCACACTCCGAATTTTCTGCATAATATTTACACTACACATTGCCCTTAGACAGGACATCTCCACTGCCTCCAACCATCTCCTCGCTGCAGCATTTACAACCCAAGCTTCACACCCATGTAAGAGTGCTGGTACCACTATACTTTCATACATTCCCTTCCTTGCCTCCATAGATAACGTTTTTTGTCTCCACATACATGTATATCTCAACGCACCACTCACTTTTTTTCCTTCATCAATTCTATGATTAACCTCATCCTTCATAAATCCATCTGCTGACAAGTCAACTCCAAAAAATCTGAAAACATTCACTTCTTCCATACTCCTCCTCCTCCAATTTGATATCCAATTTTTCTTTATCTAAATCATTTGAAACCCTCATCACCTTACTCTTTTCTATGTTCACTTTCAACTTTCTACCTTTACACACTTCCCCAAACTCGTCCACTAACCTCTGCAATTTTTCTTTAGAATCTCTCAAGAGCACATTATTATTATAATCAAGGGGGAAGCGCTAAACCCGGAGGATTATACAGCGCCTGGGGGGGGGGGGGATGTGGAAGGCATTCAGGCTTAATTCGGGGAACTGGAGCACAGATCCAATTCCCTAAATCAAGAGCCCCTCACCAACATCAAGGAACCTTCCTTGAGGGGTCTCAAGAGCACAGTATCATCAGCAAAAAGTAACTGTGTCAATTCCCAATTCGTATTTGATTCCCCATAATTTAATCCCACCCCTCTCCCGAGCACCCTAGCATTTACTCCTTTTACAACCCATCTATAAATATATTAACCCTTTGACTGTTTTGGTCGTATATATACGTCTTACGAGCCACCGTTTTTGACGTATATATACTCATAAATTCTAGCGGCTTCAAATCAAGCAGGAGAAAGCTGGCAGGTCCACATGTGAGAGAATGGGTCTGTGTGGTCAGTGTGCACCATATAAAAAAAAAATCCTGCAGCCTGTAGTGCATACCTGGAGTTTACCTGGAGAGAGTTTCGGGGGTCAACGCCCCCGCGGCCCGGTCTGTGACCAGGCCTCCTGGTGGATCAGCGCCTGATCAACCAGGCTGTTGCTGCTGGCTGCACGCAAACCAACGTACGAGCCACAGCCCGGCTGATCAGGAACTGACTTTAGGTGCTTGTCCAGTGCCAGCTTGAAGACTGCCAGGGGTCTGTTGGTAATCCCCCTTATGTGTGCTGGGAGGCAGTTGAACAGTTTCGGGCCCCTGACACTTATTGTATGGTCTCTTAACGTGCTAGTGACACCCCTGCTTTTCATTGGGGGGATGGTGCATCGTCTGCCAAGTCTTTTGCTTTCGTAGTGAGTGATTTTCGTGTGCAAGTTCGGTACTAGTCCCTCTAGGATTTTCCAGGTGTATATAATCATGTATCTCTCCCTCCTGCATTCCAGGGAATACAGGTTTAGAAACCTCAAGAGCTCCCAGTATTTGAGGTGTTTTATCTCCGTTATGCGCGCCGTGAAAGTTCTCTGTACATTTTCTAGGTCGGCAATTTCACCTGCCTTGAAAGGTGCTGTTAGAGTGCAGCAATATTCCAGCCTAGATAGAACAAGTGACCTGAAGAGTGTCATCATGGGCTTGGCCTCCCTAGTTTTGAAGGTTCTCATTATCCATCCTGTCATTTTTCTAGCAGATGCGATTGATACAATGTTATGGTCCTTGAAGGTGAGATCCTCCGACATAATCACTCCCAGGTCTTTGACGTTGGTGTTTCGCTCTATTTTGTGGCCAGAATTTGTTTTGTACTCTGATGAAGATTTAATTTCCTCGTGTTTACCATATCTGAGTAATTGAAATTTCTCATCGTTGAACTTCATACTGTTTTCTGCAGCCCACTGAAATTATTATTATTATAATCAAAAAAGAAGCGCTAAGCCACAAGGACTATACAGAGCCCACTGAAAGATTTGGTTGATGTCCGCCTGGAGCCTTGCAGTGTCTGCAATGGAAGACACTGTCATGCAGATTCGGGTGTCATCTGCAAAGGAAGACACGGTGCTGTGGCTGACATCCTTGTCTATGTCGGATATGAGGATGAGGAACAAGATAGGAGCTAGTACTGTGCCTTGTGGAACAGAGCTTTTCACCGTAGCTGCCTCGGACTTTACTCTGTTGACGACTACTCTCTGTGTTCTGTTAGTGAGGAAATTATAGATCCATCGACCGACTTTTCCTGTTATTCCTTTAGCGCGCATTTTGTGCGCTATTTCGCCATGGTCACACTTGTCGAAGGCTTTTGCAAAGTCTGTATATATTACATCTGCATTCTTTTTGTCTTCTAGTGCATTTAGGACCTTGTCGTAGTGATCCAGTAGTTGAGACAGACAGGAGCGACCTGTTCTAAACCCATGTTGCCCTGGGTTGTGTAACTGATGGGTTTCTAGATGGGTGGTGATCTTGCTTCTTAGGACCCTTTCAAAGATTTTTATGATATGGGATGTTAGTGCTATTGGTCTGTAGTTCTTTGCTGTTGCTTTACTGCCCCCTTTGTGGAGTGGGGCTATGTCTGTTGTTTTTAGTAACTGAGGGACGACCCCCGTGTCCATGCTCCCTCTCCATAGGATGGAAAAGGCTCGTGATAGGGGCTTCTTGCAGTTCTTGATGAACACAGAGTTCCATGAGTCTGGCCCTGGGGCAGAGTGCATGGGCATGTCATTTATCGCCTGTTCGAAGTCATTTGGCGTCAGGATAACATCGGATAGGCTTGTGTTAATCAAATTTTGTGGCTCTCTCATAAAAAATTCATTTTGATCTTCGACTCTCAGTCTGGTTAGTGGCTTGCTAAAAACTGAGTCATATTGGGACTTGAGTAGCTCACTCATTTCCTTGCTGTCATCTGTGTAGGACCCATCTTGTTTAAGTAGGGGCCCAATACTGGACGTTGTTCTCGATTTTGATTTGGCATAGGAGAAGAAATACTTTGGGTTTCTTTCGATTTCATTTATGGCTTTTAGTTCTTCCCGCGATTTCTGACTCCTAAAGGATTCTTTTAGCTTAAGTTCGATGCTTGCTATTTCTCTGACCAGTGTCTCCCTGCGCATTTCAGATATATTGACCTCTTTTAGCCGCTCTGTTATTCTTTTCCGTCGCTTGTAAAGGGAGCGCCTGTCTCTTTCTATTTTACATCTACTCCTCCTTTTTCTTAGAGGAATAAGCCTTGTGCATACATCGAGTGCCACCGAGTTAATCTGTTCTAGGCATAAGTTTGGGTCTGTGTTGCTTAGTATATCTTCCCAGCTTATATCGGTTAGGACTTGGTTTACTTGGTCCCACTTTATGTTTTTGTTATTGAAGTTGAATTTGGTGAATGCTCCCTCGTGACTAGTCTCATTTTGTCGGTCTGGGGCTCCACGCATACATGTCTGAACCTCAATTATGTTGTGATCTGAGTATATTGTTTTTGATATGGTGACATTTCTTATCAGATCATCATTGTTAGTGAAGATGAGGTCTAGTGTATT
This sequence comes from Cherax quadricarinatus, assembly GCF_038502225.1. Lineage (NCBI taxonomy): Eukaryota > Metazoa > Arthropoda > Malacostraca > Decapoda > Parastacidae > Cherax > Cherax quadricarinatus. Next base: position 32,764,980 of record NC_091334.1, read on the forward strand.
CTCCAGTCTAGTAGGCTCTATTATTTGCTGGTTTAAATTGAATTTTGTGCAGAGATTTAAAAGCTCGTGTGAGTGTGAGTTTTCATCAGAAAAACTCCAACCGTTTTTTATAATTAAAATGGCGAGTTTGTGGTCTATTTTTGTATAGTATTTATGGAAAACATAGAATGGAAAACATATTATAGAAATAGAGGTGATTTTGATTGGTTTTACTATGAAAAGAACCTTGAAATGGAGCTCAAAGTAGGGGAAATGTTTGATTTTTGCCAATGTTCAAAAGTAAACAAATGATATAATTTTCCAATAAATGTCCAAGTAGCCATTCTAATATGCAGTCATGAATGGGTTGACATTATTTATACAGTTATTACAATATTGCAGTAGTCTGCATAACAGTAAATTTTCTATTTTTTTGTTTGAATAAAAATTCAAAAAAGAAAGCAAGAGTAATATCAGAGGGGCCTGGAGACGTGACTGATGAACAAAGAAAATGTTATTATAGGGCCAGGAATGTCTGCATTGTTCATTCTTGACCCTATTTTGAAATTGTCATATTTTTTAATTTTCGTGAAATTGGCCAAATTGCAAATTTCTGACCACATTATTAGGTAGTTGAAATCAGTAAATGGGCAGTTTCTTGTACTCAGTTGATAGAAAAAATGGAGTTCTAAAGAAATAGCTATGAGTTTGGTCGACTGGAACAATGGAATTAGCCGAAAATAGGGCTCAAAGTGGGTGAAATCGCCGATTCGTAAATATCGCCGAGGTTGCTAACTTTGTGAGATCATAATTCGGTCAGTTTTCCATCAAATTTCATTCTTTTGGTGTCATTACAATCAGGATAAGGTTCTCTATCATTTCATGAGATTTTTTTTTTTTTAGGAAATTTTGTGACACCAGGAGACGCCTCAGGATTTGGGGTTGCGAAAGTCAAGGGGATAAACAACCATGGTGATATTACACATCCCTGTGTAAGACCTAATTTTTCCGTGAAGTAGTCTCCTTCTCTTCTACACACCCTAACCTGAGCCTCAATATCCACATAAAAACTCTTTACAGCATTTAGTAACTTACCACCTATTCCATATACTTGCAACATCTGCCACATTGCACCCCTATCCACTCTACCATATGCCTTTTCTAAATCCATAAATGCAATAAAAACTTCCCTACCTTTATCTAAATACTGTTCACATATATGCTTCAATGTAAAAACTTGATCTACACATCTCCTACCCACTCAAAAACCTCCTTGCTCATCCACAATCCTACATTCTGCTTACCTCTAATTCTTTCAATAATAACCCTACCGTACACTTTTCCTGGTATACTCGGTAAACTTATTCCTCTATAATATTTACAATCTCTTTTGTCCCCCTTTCCTTTATATAAAGGGACTATACTTGCTCTTTGCCAATCCCTATGTACCTTCCTCTCTTTCATACATTTATTAACCCTTTGAGGGTCCGTGCCGTAGATCTACGGCTATACATTGAGGGTCCAAATTGTAGATCTACGCCATGAGCTCAGCTCACTCTGATAAGCTGTGAGCAGTAAATTTGGGCCAAGATGTGAAAGAATACATCTATGTAGTATGTGTGCACCACATAAAACAAATCCCGCAGCACACAGTGCATAATGAGAAAAAAACTGAGACCGTAATTTTTTATTTAAACAGCGACTTTGCAGTGTTTTTTCGTGTGATTTTCATAGCTGTATTTGCGATTTCTTGGTCTCATTTGATAGAATGGAAGATATATTACAGAAATAGAGATGATTTTCATTGGGTTTCAGTAATGGAAATGGGTTGAAACTGAGCTCAAAATAGCAGAAATGTTAAATTTTTGCCAATGTTCAAGAGTAAACAAATGATCCCATAAGTTTAACCCTTTGACTGTCGCAACCCCCAATCCTGAGGTGTCTCCTGGTGTCGCAAAATTTAAAAAAAAACAAAAAATTATTTTTTCTTATGAAATGATAGAGAATCTTTTCTCGATTGTAATGACACCAAAAAAACGAAATTTGATGGAAAACTGATGGAATTATGCTCTCGCGAAGTTAGCGACCTCGGCGCTGTTTACAAATCGGCGATTTCGCCCACTTTGAGCCCTATTTTCGGCTAATTCCATTGTTCCAGTCGCCCAAACTCGTAGCTATTTCTTTAGAACTCCATTTTTTCTATCGACTGAGTACAAGAAACTGCCCATTTACCGATTTCAACTACCTAATAATGTGGTCAGAAATTTGCAATTTGGCCAATTTCACGAAAATTAAAAAATATGACAACTTCAAAATAAGGTCCAGAATGAACAATGCAGACATTCCTGGCTCTAAAATAACATTTTCTTTGCTCTTCAGTCATGTCTCCAGGCCCCTCTGATATTACTCTTGCTTTCTATTTTGAATTTTCATTCAAACAAAAAATAGAAGACTTACTATTATGCAGACTGCTGCAATACTGTAATAATTGTATAAATAACATCAACCCATTCATGACTGCATATTAGAATGGCTAGTTGGACATTTATTGGACAATGGCATCATTTGTTTACTTTTGAATATTGACAAAAATCAAACATTTCCCGTACTTTGAGCTCCATTTCTAGGTTCTTTTTATAGTAAAATCAATCAAAATCAACTCTATTTCTATAATATGTTTTCCATTCTATCAAATGAGACCAAGAAAACGAGAATACAACCATAAATACTATACGAAAATAGACCACAAAGTCAGCATTTTAATTAAAAAAATCGGTCGGAGTTTTTTTTTTCTCATTATGCACTGCGTGCTCCAGGATTTTTTTTATATGGTGCACACTGACCACACAGACCCATTCTCTCACATGTGGGCCTGCCAGCTTTCTCCTGCTTGACTTGAAGCCGCTAGAATTTATGAGTATATATACGTCAAACATGGTACCTCGTAAGACGTATATATATACGGCCGCGACAGTCAAAGGGTTAATACACGCCAGCTGGTGGGTCTAATATACGTTCACAAATGCGGTGATATTATTTATACAATTATTACAATATTGCATAACAGTAAATCTTCTATTTTTTTGGTTCGAATAAAAATTCATTATGTGAATAAAAATCAAAATGGAATTAATTTGTAAAGCCTGAAAACATAAGTAATGAACAGAGGAAATGTTAGTTTAGTGCCTGGAATGCCTGCATTGTTTATTCTGGACCCTATTTTGAAATTAGAATATTTTGAACTTTGCATTAAATTGGCGAAATTACCAATTTCCGATCACTTTATTTTGTAGTTGAAACAGTTGACTTGGCGATTTCTTGTGCTCAATCGATAGAATAGAAGTAATACTAGTGAAATAGCTAAAAATTTGGTTGACTGGAGTAATACAATTGGCCTAAAATGGGAGTCAAAATCGGCAAAATCGCCGATGTGTAAATATCGCTGACACATCAAAATTCGTGAGAGCATAATTTCGTCAATTTTCCATCAAATTTCATAATTTTTGTTTTATTACCTTCAGAAAAAGATTCTCTACCATTTCATAAGAAAAAAATAACAAAATTATTTTTTGAAAATTCTTGGACACTAGTGGGCACTTTGAAATTTGGCCTCTGGACCCTGAAAGGGTTAAACAAAAATACCAACCACTCCAACACTGTGTGTTGTTTCCCCTGCTTTTAGCATTTCTGTCACGATCCCGTAAGTTCCAGCTGCTTTACCCCCTTTCATTCTATGTAATGCCTCACGCACCTCCCCCACATTCACATCCTGCTCTTCTTCACTTCTAGAAGATGGTATACCTCCCTGGCCAGTGCAAGAAATTACCGCCTCTCTTTCTTCGTTGACATTTAAAAGTTCCTCAAAATATTCTCGCCATCTACCCAAAACCTCCATCTCCCCATCTACTAACTCCCCTACTCTGTTTTTAACTAACAAATCCATTCGTTCTCTAGGCTCTCTTAACTTGTTTAACTCACTCCAAAATTTTTTCTTATTTTCATTAAAATTTCTTGACAGTGCCTCTCCCACTCTATCATCTGCTCTCCTTTTGCACTCTCTCAACCTTTCTTTTACTCTCCATATACTCTGCTCTTCTTATAACACTTCTTTGTAAAAACCTCTCATAAGCTACCTTTTTCCCTTTCATCACACCCTTTACTTCATCATTCCACCAATCACTCCTCTTTGCTCCTGCCCCCCACCCTCTTATAACCACAAACTTCTGCCCCACATTCTAATACTGCATTTTTAAAACTATTCCAACCCTCTTCAACTCCCCCCACTACTCATACTTGCACAAGCCCACCTTTCTACCAATAGTTGCTTATATCTCACCCTAACTTCCTCCTCCCTTAGTTTATACACTTTCACCTCTCTCTTACTTCTTGTTGCCATTTTCCTCACGTCCCATCTACCTTTTACTCTAACTGTAGCTACAACTAAATAATGATCGGATATATTAGTTGCCCCTCTATAAACATATACATCCTGGAGCCTACCCATCAAGCTTTATTTATTTATTTATTATTAATTTGAACACCAATACATAATCTAACAAACTACTTTCATTACGTGCTATATCATACCTTGTATATTTATTTATCCTCTTTCTTATAAAATATGTATTACTTATTACCAAACCTCTTTCTACACATAGTTCAGTTAAAGGCTCCCTATTTTCATTTACCCAACGCACCCCAGATTTACCTACTTCTCCCTCCACAACATTTTTACCCACTTTAGCATTGAAATCCCCAATCACAAGTACTCTCACACTTGATTCAAAACTCCCCATGCATTCACTCAACATTTCCCAAAATCTGTCTCTCCTCTACACTTCTCTCTTCTCCAGGTGCATATACACTTACTATAGCCCACTTTTCACATCCAACCTTTATTTTACTCCACATAATCCTTGAATTAATACAGTTATACTCCCTCTTTTCCTGCCATAGCTTATCCTTCAACATTATTGCTACTCCTCCTTTAGCTCTAACTCTATTTGAAACCCCTAACCTAATCCCATTTATTCCTCTCCACTGAAACTCTCCCACCCCCTTCAACTTTGTTTCACTTAAAGCCAGGACATCCAGCTTCTTCTCATTCATAACATCCACAATCATCTCTTTCTTATCATTCGCACAACATCCACACACATTCAGGCTTCCCACTTTGACAATTTTCTTCTTCTTTTTCTTTTTAGTAATTATTACAGAAAAAGGGGTTACTAGCCCATTGTTCTTGGCATTTTAGTTGACTTTTATGGAGGAAAGATTCTTATTCCACTTCCCCATGGACATAAAAGGAAAAGTAATAAGAACAAGAACAATTAAGATAAAATCAAAGAAAACTCAGATGAGTGTGTAAAAATAAATGTGTACATGTATGTGTAGTGTGACCTAAGTGAAAATAGAAGTAGCAAGACGTACCTGTAATCTTGTATATTTATGAGACAGGCAAAAGACACCAGCAATCCTACCATCATGTAAAACAATTACAGGCTTTCATTTTACACTCACTTGGCAGGATGGTAGTACCTCCCTGGGTAATGTAATATTAATTATTAATTAAATTATTTATTAAATGTAAATATTAATTAATAAATATTTCATAATCTTGGTGCCAGATACAAATGTTGCATCCACTGACTCATCACTGTTGAGGTCAGACTCAAATGACGTTTGGACTTTAAGATTGTAAGATCAGGTCACAAGCTGAAGAAGATCTTGGCTTGCACAGTGATGATTGAGAAGATCTTGGCTTATAAATAGTGATAAATAAGAATGCCTTGACCTGTACAGTGATGAATAAAAATGATAATTCAGTGGATGAGAATGATTTTAATTATCCTAATGGGAGAAAATTACACAGGTTTTTCACTAAAATTATACAGGCAGTGAAAATTCTCTGTACATTTTCTTGGTCTGCAATTTCACCTACTTTATTAACCCTTTCAGGGTCCGTGCCGTAGATCTACGGCTTTACGTTAAGGGTCCAAACCGTAGATCTACGCGATGAGCTCAGCTCGCTCTGATAAGCTGTGAGCGGTAAATTTGGGCCTAGATATGAGAGAGTACATCTATGTGGTATGTGTGCACCACATAAAACAAATCCTACAGCACACAGTGCATAACAAGAGAATAAAACCGAGACCATAATTTTCGATTAAAACAGCGACTTTGCAGTGTTTTTATGTTTTTTATAGTTGTATTTGCAATTTCTTGGTCTCATTTGATAGAATGGAAGATATATTACAGAAACAGAGATGATTTTGATTGGTTTTAGTATTGGAAATGGCTTGAAACCGAGCTCAAAGTAGCGGAAACGTTAAATTTTTGCCGATGTTCAAGAGTAAACAAATGACCTCACACATCTAATACACGCCAGCTGATGGGTCTAATATACATTCACAAATGTGGTGATATTATTTATACAATTATTACAGTATTGCATAACAGTAAATCTTCTATTTTTTGGTTTGAATAAAAATTCATTATATGAATTAAAAATAAAAACAGAATTCATTTGTAAAGCCTGAAAACATAACTAATGAACAGAGGAAATGTTAGTTTAGTGCCAGGAATGCCTGCATTGTTTATTCTGGACCCTATTTTGAAATTGGAATATTTTGAACTTTGCATTAAATTGGCCAAATTACCAATTTCCAATCACTTTATTTTGTAGGTGAAACAGCATTGTTGACAAATTCTTGTGCTTAATCGATAGAATAGAAGTAATACTAGTGAAATAGCTAAGAATTTGATCAACTGGAATAAGGTAATTGACCTAAAATGGGAGTCAAAATCGGCAAAATCGCCGATGCATAAATATCGCTGACACATCAAAATTCGCAAGTGCACAATTTCATAAATTTTTCATCAAATTTCATACTTTTTGTTTTATTACCTTCACAAAGAGATTCTCTACCATTTCATAAGAAAAAATAACAAAATTATTTTTTGAAAATTCTTGGACACTGGTGCGCACTTTGAAATTTGGCCTCTGGACCCTGAAAGGGTTAAAAGGGGCTGTTGGTATGCAGGAAAATTCTATCAATTTTAAATGTTTTATTGACTATGCAAGCAGTAAACCATTTTTGTAGTTTCTGGCACTGATGTATTTCCCTGTCAATGTAAAGGTACTGTGAACAGTGAACAATAGACAAGAATAGAGAGCACAAGTGTGTTAAATGCTACCATCATGGTTTCTCGTCTGTATGAACTCTCATATGTTTTACTAAATGTGATTTTTGTTTAAAGTTTTTTTGGCATACTGAGCAATGATATGGTTTCTCTCCTGTATGCACTCTCGTATGTAGTAATAAATGTGTTTTTATTGAAAATTCTTTAGGACACTCTGAACATTTGTAAGGTTTTTCTCCTGTATGAGATCTCATGTGATTTTCTAGAGAAGACTTATGAGAAAAATCTTTGAGACACTCTGAACAATGATATAACTTTTCTCTTGTATGAACTCTCATGTGCTGTGATTGATGAGATTTTACTGAGAACTCTTTATGACAAACTGGACACTGGTATGGTTTTTCCCCCGTATGAACTCTTGTGTGTTGTATTAAGTGTGATTTTACTGAAAAGTCTTTAAGACATATTGAACAATGATACGGTTTCTCTTTTGTATGAACTCTCAAATGAATTATTAAAGAAGGTTTATGAGAAAAACTCTTTAGACACTCAGAACAGTTATATGGCTTCTCTCCAGTGTGGATCCTCGTGTGTCGTATTAATGAGGATCTTTCCGCGAAGCCCTTTAGACATACTGAACACTCGTGGGGCTTCACTCCAGTGTGAACTCTAGTATGTTTTGCTAAAGCAGAGTTTTCAGTAAAGACTTTTAGACACACTAAACACTGGTATGGCTTCTCTCCTGTATGAATTCTTGTATGTTTTACTAAAGATGATTTTTCAGAAAAGCATTTTTGACACACTAAACACTGATATACTCTAGCTTCTCTATGAACTTTTGAATGGTTGACCAGAGAAGATTTACGAGAAAAACCTTTTTCACAGACTGAGCACTGAAATGGTTCCTCACCTGCTGCAGCAGCAGCAGCAGCAGCACTCTTGTCCTGTACCAACAGTGAATTATTTGAAAACTCATCTAGGCTCTCGGAACAATGATAAGAGTCATCCTCTGTAATCATCTTAGTTGATTCTTCTAAAGTTTACTCTGGATAATAATTTTTTTTTCTAATGAACTTTCATATTTCTTGAAGATATATTTTGTCAGAAAATGCTCTTAGATGGTCTTAAAGAATAAATCAGTTTCTCCTCATTAATCTATATGTTTTACTTAATCTTACTTTTTTTTTTAACACTATGAACTCTGGGATAACCTATAAATTTTATAGTGAAAGAGCTTTCATCTATGTTAATAAAATATACTGATAAATCTCCAAAAAATATAATCCATAAATGTTTCTCTTCAGGTAATCAATGTAATTCTTATTCTTTACTTACACTCGACTGATATTATTTATTTTGATGAGGCTGTTATGCATAATAAACAACACTCTTAAAAAGTTCACACTGTGTATAGTGAAAGTATTGTCTATAACACTGAACCCGAGGCTCCTTCAAATATTGAATACACATAGTCAATTAATACCACTTGTTCGTGGTTACAATAATACATAGGCAATGTAAGTTCAAATAACTAAGGTAATTTATTGTTCCTATATAAAGAAGTTCAACCATCATGTTAAAACGTACAAATAACATTACAATGTACTAAAACAACTATTTATCTAGGTTAATACATTGACTAATACTGACAACACACAGCTTCATGAACATGATTAAAAATGTAGCTAAACTTTAACTGATGTGTCTGAAGATTATGTTGTGTAAGGTATTACTTTGTTAATGAAAGGTATTACTGTGTTATGTAAGGTATTACTGTGTTATGTAAGGTATTACTGTGTTATGTAAAGTATTACTTTGTTAATGAAAGGCATTACTGTGTTATGTAAGGTATTACTGTGTTATGTAAGGTATTACTTTGTTAATGAAAGGTATTACTGTGTTATGTAAGGTATTACTGTGTTATGTAAGGTATTACTGTGTTATGTAAGGTATTACTGTGTTATGTAAGGTATTACTGTGTTATGTAAAGTATTACTGTGTTATGTAAAGTATTACTTTGTTAATGAAAGGCATTACTGTGTTATGTAAGGTATTACTGTGTTATGTAAGGTATTACTTTGTTAATGAAAGGTATTACTGTGTTATGTAAGGTATTACTGTGTTATGTAAGGTATTACTGTGTTATGTAAGGTATTACTGTGTTATGTAAGGTATTACTGTGTTATGTAAGGTATTACTGTGTTATGTAAGGTATTACTGTGTTATGTAAGGTATTACTTTGTTAATGAAAGGTATTACTGTGTTATGTAAGGTATTACTGTGTTATGTAAGGTATTACTGTGTTATGTAAGGTATTACTGTGTTATGTAAGGTATTACTGTGTTATGTAAGGTATTACTGTGTTATGTAAGGTATTAATGTGTTACTGTGTTATGTAAGGTATTACTGTGTTATGTAAGGTATTACTGTGTTATGTGTATTAAAGGTATTACTGTGTTATGTAAGGTATTACTGTGTTATGTAAGGTATTACTGTGTTATGTGTAAGGTATTACTGTGTTATATAAGGTATTATGTAAGGTATTACTGTGTTATGTAAGGTATTACTGTGTTATGTAAGGTATTACTGTGTTATGTAAGGTATTACTGTGTTATGTAAGGTATTACTGTGTTATGTAAGGTATTACTTTGTTATGTAAGGTATTACTGTGTTATGTAAGGTATTACTGTGTTATGTAAGGTATTACTGTGTTATGTAAGGTATTACTGTGTTAATGAAAGGTATTACTGTGTTATATAAGGTATTACTGTGTTATGTAAGGTATTACTGTGTTATGTAAGGTATTACTGTGTTATGTAAGGTATTACTGTGTTATGTAAGGTATTACTGTGTTATGTAAGGTATTACTGTGTTATGTAAGGTATTACTGTGTTATATAAGGTATTACTGTGTTATGTAAGGTATTACTGTGTTATGTAAGGTATTAATGTGTTATGTAAGGTATTACCATGTTATACAGGGTATTACTGTGTTATGTAAGGTATTACTGTGTTATGTAAGGTATTACTGTGTTATGTAAGGTATTACTGTGCTATGTAAGGTATTACTGTGTTATGTAAGGTATTACTGTGTTATGTAAGGTATTACTGTGTTATGTAAGGTATTACTGTGTTATGTAAGGTATTACTGTGTTATGTAAGGTATTACTGTGTTATGTAAGGTATTACTGTGTTATGTAAGGTATTACTGTGTTATGTAAGGTATTAATGTGTTATGTAAGGTATTACCATGTTATACAGGGTATTACTGTGTTATGTAAGGTATTACTGTGTTATGTAAGGTATTACTGTGTTATGTAAGGTATTACTGTAGTATTACCATGTTATACAGGGTATTACTGTGTTATGTAAGGTATTACTGTGGTATTACCATGTTATACAGGGTATTACTAAGTACTAATGGCGAGCAAAAATACAATTCAATATTTATCAAGATACAACACAACAGTACCTGTCTAAGTGAAATTCAAGAAGTGAGTTTTTGTGCACAAAATAATAATGATGCTTAAGTTATATAGTAGTTCAGATGTATGAGTAAGCTGTAACTGTAGTGGGTGATAACGATGCACACTGTCTGAACAAGTTGACTGGACTTGTATCAACAAGCTGCTGAAGTGGTGGTGTAGTGACCAGGATTCTGAGTTGAACATTAAGATGCTAGGCTTTAACTCTCATTTAATGTTTCTGTTTACACGCAAATTTAACGTGATTTATGAAGACACTGTTCACAAACAGTACACGGTATCTATAACATTACTGCCACTTACATAAGCTTTGTGGCACTGGGTGCCACCACTAGTAACGTAAGTCTTCTGATGATGACCGAGCTGCAAAAGGAAAAGAATGGGAGATTAGCAGATTAAGTTTTGACTAAAGTTAAACATATACGACAAACCCAGATATTCAAAATGTAAACTAGACTATGCTTTAGTCTATCCTGGTCTATGACAGACATACTACACTCTTTGTTCTTCTTATTCCTAATACATACACTGTTGTGTAGATAAGACACAGACAACATTTAGGCAACTTTATTCTGAAACGTTTTGCCTACACAGTAGGCTTCTTCAGTCGAGTACAGAAAGTAGGAGGGAGCAGTAGAAATGTGAAGATGATGTAATCAGTCCATCACCCTTGAAGTCGTAGATTTGAGGTTGTCAGTCCCTCAGCCTGGAGAAGTTCTGTTCCAAAGGCATGTTCACATACTCCTGTTCTCCACTGACTGACTCAACTTCTATCTTTCAATTCAACTCAGGGCAGGAGAGATACCTGTTTTCTCTTGGCTTGCTGCAATACTTTTAAACTTAAAACCAATCATATGACTCAAATGAAAAAAAAACATGCTTAATGGATTTCCTATGCCCAAATCTGCTTATTTCTTTGCTTCTCTCTTAAGAGTGTTAATATTAAATGTTTATTTCTTTGCTTCTCTTCTAAGAATGTTAATATAAACTAAATTAGACAGTTTTAAAGAGTTATCAGTTGTGGATTCCAGGTTAAGTCTGTGAGTCCATTATCAGGCTTCCTGACTGATGACCTGATCACTCAGATATATGGTGGTGGTGGTGGTGGAAACAGTCCACTGTAAGCATCAAAGCCCAGATAATTAAATTAGGTGAGAAGAATATAAGCTCCAGCCCTCTGCCTGGATGACACTGACATACAGAGAATGAAAATCTAGAAGGTGAAGAGAAAAACTAAAGAGTGATAAAAGATATCTACACTGATTATTTAGAGTACAGGCACACCTCGTAACATGGCAGTTATGTTTCTGAAATTGGTGCTTTATGAAATTTTGTGCTAAGAAATACCTTTAACCCTTTCAGGGTCCAAGGCCAAAATCTGAAGGGGTGCCCCAGTGTCCAAGAAATTTAAAAAAAAAAAAAAAAAAAAAAAAAAATTCTTAGAGAATTAATGATAATATTTTTCTGAAGGTAATAAAAAAACAAAAAAATTCTGACCAGTACTTACCGAGATACAGTGGCGGGAAGTTGACCCAAAATGACCGGGTGGCAGCAACATCAGAGACTTCCACAAAATCACTTTTTTTATTTTAATTTTTTTTATACTTTTTTCTTTTCTTTTCTAATTTTTTTCTTTTTCTAGTAACATTTGTGGTCTGTGAGACCAATATAATGTATATTGTATAAGTGTACACTCATTGTATTCAACACAATAACTGCACTAATTTGTTTATCATTATATTGCTTACAAAACGTGTTTACAAGTTTATTGTAAACAAAATGATGAAAATATTAGTGCGGTTATTGTGTTGAATACAACGGTACCATATGGTACAATGGTGCCATAGGGTGCAATGGTACCATATAGTACAATTGTACCATATGGTACAATATAGAATAATGGCACATGATACAATGGTACCATATGGTAGAATATGGTACAATGGCACCATTTGGTACAATGGTACCATATAATACAATGGTACCATATGGTGCAATGGTACCATATGGTACATTATACCATACAGTACAATGATACCATATGGTTCATTGTACCATATGGTACTATATGGTACAGTGGACCCCGGTTCACGATGCCATCGGTATCTGATAAATCCGGTATTCGATGCATTGTATCGCAAAAATTTTGCCTTGGTTCCCGTTACAAAACCCGGTACACGTATACGCGATTCGTCCGAGACGTGTCCACGTGTGGCCTGAACTGCCCCGTGTGTGCCAGTGTTTACAAGCCAGCCAGTGTGCTCACATCTAAGGATACATTCGGTACATGCCATATTATCACAGTGTTTTTGGTGCTTGTTTCTGCAAAATAAGTCACCATGGGCCCCAAGAAAGCTTCTAGTGCCAACCCTTCGAGACCAAGGGTGCTAATGACTATTGAAATGAAGAAAGAGATAATTGTAAAGTACGAAAGTGGAGTGCGTGTGTCGGAGCTGGCCAAGTTGTATACAAAACCCCAGTCAACTATCTCTACTATAGTGACCAGGAAAATGGCAATCAAGGAAGCTGTTGTTGCAACAGGTGCAACTGTGATTACGAAACAGCGACCGCAAGCGTTAGAAAATGTTGAGAGACTGTTATTGGTGTGGATAAATGAAAAACAGATAGCAGGAGATAGCATCTCTTAAGCGATCACTTGTGAAAAGGCTAGGCAGTTGCATGATGATTTGGTAAAGAAATTGCCTGCAACTTGTGGTGATGTGAGTGAATTTAAAGCCAGCAAAGGTTGGTTTGAAAGATTTAAGAATCGTAGTGGCACACATAGTGTGATTAGGCATGGTGAGGCTGCCAGTTTGGACCAAAAAGCAGCTGAAAAATATGTGAAGGAATTCAAGGATTACATAGACAGTAAAGACTTGAAACCTGAACAAGTGTTTAATTGCGACGAAACAGGCCTGTTTTGGAAGAAATTGCCAAGCAGGACCTACATTACTCAGGAGGAAAAGGCACTCCCAGGACATAAGCCTATGAAAGACAGGCTTACTCTTCTGATGTGTGCCAATACTACAGTGGACCCCCGGTTAACGATTTTAATCCGTGCAAGAGGGGTAATCGTTATGCGAAATAATCGTTATGTGAATGAATTTTCCCCATAAGAAATAATGGAAATAAAATTAATCCGTGCAAGACACCCAAAAGTATGAAAAAAAAAATTTTTTACCACATGAAATGTTAATTTTAATACACACAAACTGAAAAAGGCATGCACACTTACATGACACTTACTTTTATTGAAGATCTGGTGATGATTGATGGGATGGGAGGAGGGGAGAGCATTATCTTCTTACTGTTTAGAAGGGGAATCCCCTTCCATTAGGACTTGAGGTAGCAAGTCCTTTTCCGGGGTTACTTCCCTTCTTCTTTTAATGCCACTAGGACCAGCTTGAGAGTCACTGGACCTCTGTCGCACAACAAATCTGTCCATAGAGCTCTGTACCTCCCGTTCCTTTACGATTTGTCTAAAATGGGCCACAACATTGTCATTGAAATAGTCACCAGCACGGCTTGCAACAGCTGTGTCAGGGTGATTTTCATCCATAAAGGTTTGCAGTTCAACCCACTGTGCACACATTTCCTTAATTTTTGAAGTAGGCACAATGGATTCCACAACTGGCATAGGCTTCTCAGGGTTAGCCCCAAACCCTTCAAAATCTTTCTTAATTTCCATACTAATTCTCACCCTTTTTACCACAGGGTTGGCACTAGAAGCTTTCTTGGGGCCCATGGTCACTTATTTTCCAGAAACAGCACCGAAAACACTGTAATAATACGAAATATTCCGATTGTATGCTTGGATGTTATTGCGGAGGCTGGCTGGTAAACAATGCCACCGGCGGAACATGTGAGCGTGGCTCAGGCCGCACATTGGAAGCGTCTCGGACGAAAATCGGTAAGCGGGTTTTTAAGCGGTATGCGAGGCAAAATTTTTGCAATTAAAGTAAGCGGTATGCGAAATAATCGCTATGTGATGCCATCGTTATGCGGGGGTCCACTGTAGTGGTGATTGCAAAGTGAAGCCTTTATTGGTGTATCACTCAGAAACTCCCAGAGCGTTCAGGCAAAACAATATCCTCAAGGCTAATTTGTGTGTGCTGTGGAGGGCAAACAGTAAGGCATGGGTCACTAGGGACTTTTTCTATGATTGGTTACACCATGCATTTGCCCCCAATGTGAAAAATTACCTAACTGAAAAGAAATTAGACCTTAAGTGCCTCCTGGTATTAGACAATGCCCCTGGTCATCCTACAGACGTGGCAGAGTGACTTTCTGGGAACATGAGCTTAATTAAGGTGAAGTTTTTGCCTCCTAATACCACTCCTCTCCTGCAGCCCATGGACCAGCAGGTCATTGCAAACTTCAAAAAACTGTACACAAAAACATGTTTGAAAGGTGCTTTGTAGTGACCTCAGAAACTCTATTGACTCTAAAGGAGTTTTGGAAGGATCACTTTAATATCCTCAATTGTATAAACCTTATAGGTAAGGCTTGGGAGGGAGTGACTAAGAGGACCTTGAACTCTGCTTGGAAAAAACTGTGGCCAGACTGTGTAGACAAAAGGGATTTCAAAGGGTTTGAGGCTAACCCTGGGAATACTATGCCAGTTGAGGAATCCACTGTGGCATTGGGGAAGTCCTTGGGGTTGGAGGTTAGTGGGGAGGATGTGGAAGAGTTGGTGGAGGAGGACAATGACGAACTAACCACTGATGAGCTGCTAGATCATCTTCAACAGCAAGAGGCCAGACCTGAGGAAACTGCTTTGGAGGAGGGGATAGAGAAATTGAAGAAGTTGCCTACTTCAAAGATTAGGGAAAAATGTTCAAAGTGGCTTCAAGTGCAAAGCTTTTTTGATGAAAATCACCCTCACACAGTTACTGCAAGCCGTGTTGGCAACCTGTACAATGACACTGTTGTGAACCACTTTAGGAAAGTCATACAGGAACAAGAGGTACAGGCCTCTATGGACAGATATGTTGTGTGACAGAAGTCCAGTGACTCTCAAGCTGGTCCTAGTGGCATTAAAAGTAGAAGGGAATTAACCCCGGAAAAGGACTTGCTACCTCAAGTCCTAATGGAAGGGGATTCCCCTTCTAAACAATAGGTTCGACACTCTCCCCTCCTCCCATCCCATCAATCATCACCAGATCTTCATTAACCCTTAAATGGTCCAAACGTATATATACGTTTTTTCAACATCTGAAAGTATGTAAAAAAATGTAATCTTCTTTTTTGTTTTACATTTGAAAATGTGTAAAAAAAAGTAGATCTACTTTTGTAGCACTACGAATCTGAACGTCAATCTCTTTGGACCGTTTAAGGGTTAAAGGTAAGTGTCATGTACACCTACTATCTGACTTACGACCGAGTTCAGTTCCGAGAAACCGGTCGTAAGTCGAAATGGTCGTAAGTCGAACTTTACTACTAAATATCAACAAAACATTTTTGTAATGACTTTATTTTATTGTTTTATTTTGGTATTTCATGTTTTACTTTACTTTTTATGTTGTTAGTACTGTATTTTATACTATAAGGTTTAGGATAAACACTGTGTACAACACAAATAGTTGTTTATTTCCCAGAAATTTGGCATAAAAAACACGGTCCTAAGTCGAGTGGTTGTAAGTCGAGCAGGTTGTAAGTCGGATGGTAGGTGTATTCTATTGTTAGTAGAATACATACTACAAACTGTGCATGTCTTCTTCAGTTTGTGTGCATTAAACTTAATATTTCATGTGGTAAAAGTTTTTTTTTTCATACTTTTGGGTGTCTTGCACGGATTAATTTGATTTCCATTACGTATTTCTTATGGGGAAAATTGATTCGCTTTCCGATAATTTTGGTTTACGATGAGCTCTCAGGAATGGATTAATATCGCAAACCGGGGGTCCACTGCACTGTTGTATTCAACACAAACACATATTTTCATCATTATTTTGTTTACAATAATTGTTTACAACAAAAATATGCAAAAATGTATATTAGTAATGTTCTATTATATATTTACAAATGTACAGGAACTCAACATGTTCCTTGAGGTGGATGACAAAACGCTTTGTCTTGGAAACTGCGGAGTCAGTAGCTAGCTTGCGTCGCCACTCACTCAGTCTTGGCTGGTGTCTAGTGCCATCAACAACTCCTATTGACCATATGGTACACGGTATCATATGTTACAGGGTATCATATGATACAGTGTACTATATGGTATAGGGTAACATACAGTACAGGATACCATATGGTGGAGATTACCATATTGTGCAGGGTACCATATTGTGCAGGGTACCATATGGTCCAGGGTACCATATGGCACAGGGTACCATATGGCACAGGGTACCATATGGCACAGGGTACCATACAGTACAGGACACCATATGGCACAGATACAAGGATCCCTATGGAAATAAATCACCCTGACTTTTTTTGGGTTATCCTAGGATTTTATACTTATGCTGCTATGTATAATAATCCACGTAATTGTATTTCTGTACACCTGAATAAACTTACTCAAGTGCATGTGGCATCGTAAGTTTATTTAGGTATACACAAATAAAGTTACACAGAATATCATACTTAGCAGCATATGTTTGGAGAACCTAGGATAACCAAAAAAAAGTCAGACAGACTTATTACCATTAGGGTCCCTTTACCCTGTACAGGGTACAGGGTACCATATGGTACAGGGTACCATATGGTACAGGGTACCATATGGTACAGGGTACCATACAGTACAGGACACCATATGGTACAGATACAGGGATAACTACAGAAATGAAGTCACCCTGACTTTTTTTGGGTTATCCTAGGGTTTTATACGTATGCTGCTATGTATGATAATCTATGTACAGTGGACGCCCGGTTTACGATCAGCTCCCAATGCGACCATTTATGTAAGTGCATTTGTATGTGTATGTTTGGGGGTCTGAAATGGACTAATCTAATTCACAATATTCCTTATGGGAACAAATTCGGTCAGTACTGGCACCTGAATATACTTCTGGAATGAAATAATATCGTAAACCGGGTGTTCACTGTAACTGTATTTCTGTACACCTGAATAAACTTACTCAAGTGCATGTGGCATCATAAGTAAGTTTATTTAGTTATACACAAATAAAGTTACATAGAATATCATACTTAGCAGCATATGTTTGGAGAACCTAGGATAACCCAAAAAAGTCAGACAGACTTATTTCCATTAGGGTCCCTGTACCCTGCACCATATGGTATAATGTATCATATGGTATAACGTACCATATGGTATAATGTACCATATGGTATAATGTACCATATGGTATAATGTACCATATGGTATAATGTACCATATGGTACAATGTACTATATGGTACATTGTGCCATATGGTACCATTGTACCATATGATACCATTGTACCATATGAGACCATTGTATGACATGGCACCATTGTACCATATGGCACAATGTTATCATATGGTTCAAAACCATAGAATTCGTCTTCAGCTCCACTTCCATCAGTCTTAGAACTGTAAGTTCTGAAGAGGAGAGTCAGAATTCGCCCGGAGAGCGAGTGGGGAGTGAGAGCTTCCTTGCCGCCAGGCACGATGAACAAAGCTACTTTGCTGGCGTTCCCACAGTGCCATGCAGGCATCCAGATTTTTTTCTATGGTGTGCACACTGACCACCCAGACCCATTCTCTCAGATGTAGGCCTACCAGCCTTCTCGTGCTAAATTTGACGCCACTAGAATTTTGGCGTAGATCTATGGTTTGGACCCTGAACGTAAAGCCATAGATCTATGGGACGGACCCTGAAAGGGTTAAAATAAACAGGTGCAAAAACCTATAGGACAAGATACTCTAAATAATTTAGTTAAAACCTAGAATTGAATGGAATAAAGTAATATAAATGGGTATAATACAGTAAACCATTTTACAAAGAGACGTCCACTTGTGTCTTATCTTGCAACATTTCAGAAAGTGCAACTTAAAAATTTGTCTAGAGATCGACCATGGCACTGAAGGAATACTTATGATGCTGGAGGTATAAAGAAGTATACCATAAATATATGGCAAAATTAAAGAAAAGGAGATTTTAGAATGCTTACAAGAGGACATGTGATGGAAACTGCTGGTGTTTGGTGTGTACAAATCAATCGTTTGTATAACTGGAAACATTGAGCAAAAAATTATAAGGCTTGTGCCTAAGTATTAGACCAATATACAGATTGAGACTTGCTGAAAAGAATGCCCAAAAGGTCAATACAGATAAATAAGACTGAAAAATTACTTAATGTGGGGAGTGAAAAAAAAGAATGATGGATCCCACTTAGTAGTCATATATTAAAGGAACAAAGCCCAACAGTACTATAACTATGTGTATGAGAACTCATATATATTTACATGTACATACATACCTATCTGGGTTTTCTTCTATTTTCTTAATAGTTCTTGTTCTTCTTTATTTCCTTTTATCTCCATGGGGAAGTGGAAAAGAATTCTTCCTCCGTAGGCCATGTGTCATAAGAGGCAGCTAGAATGCCGAGAGCAAGGGGCTTGTAACCTCTTCTCCTGTATAAATTACAAAATTAAAAAAGAAACTTTTGTTTTTCTTTTAGGTCACCCTGCCTTGGTGGGACACAGCTGGTGTGATAAAAGAAAAAAAAGGTGTGATAAAAAGAAAAAAAAAGCAAGAAGGAAGGAAAGCTTTCAAAACAGTACATGTCTAGTTCTGCATGATTTTAAAATTTTAACAGGCACAATAATCATTTTCGTAACATAAAATTTTCTGGAGAGAGGATCACAAAGAAGTGGAAAGTTAACCTGCCGACACAGTGTATATTATTTCAAAGAAAAGTCAGCAAACACAGTCTCAACTAAGCACTTAGCAGTGATAAGACAGGGTTATGCTTGAAGTAGAAAACATGATGGGCTCCCAGCAGGATTGCTTCAGCTTGCTTCTGTGTATCAAGGCAATGCTGGATTTTAAAGTACAGGCCTATGACTATTTATTATGCAGAAAATCACTGTGCACTGAAAGATAAATATAGAACTTGCATGTCTGTTATTTGAGGTTCTAAAGAAACATCATGGATGACCGAGGGCTGATTTCTTGAATGGTTCAGGCAATGTTTTATTTCTGGCCAGAAAAAGACCTGAGTTGAAAGTGTAGTCAATGTCAAGGTTGTATTTCTACCACAGCACAGCATATTTGATACAGTCACTGAGTCGACAACATATCAACACATTTAAGTGCCACCACACAAGTAAAGTAAATGAGAAACTTATCATGGAAATATATGGCAGCTTCAAAACTGGCATGAAAGACTTTTTTTACAATTTTAACATTGCCAGTGAACAAACATATACAACCATGGTATGGGATGAAGTACCTCATTCAAATACAAATGTAATTTGGAGTCATTTTTTACTTTTTTTCTTTGGCAAATAATTCCTCTAGTAAGCCCTGCCCACACTTATATGACCAGTACAACTGTTACTTCATTGCTCCACTACTTGCACCCCAATGGAAATAAGTCACTCTGTCTGACTTTTTTGGGTTATCCCAGGTACTTTACACATATGCTGCTATGTATGATAATCTATGTAACTGTATTTGTGTATACCTGAATAAGGTTACTTACTTGCACCACTCTTGATTCTCTAATAAAAATCTCCTTTTTCATGTCCATATTGATAAACCCCTAGTGGGCAAAATGTGTTTCTCAAATAAAGGTAACCAGGTATTGCACATCAGTGTTATTCACTAACGTCTTCTTCTTTCAACAACCGGCCATATCCCACCGAGGCAGGGTTTACCTTGAGAAGGTTTTGAGGGTCAACGTCCCCGTGGCCTGGTCTGAGACCAGGCCTCATGGTGGGTCAGGGACTGATCAACCAGGCTGTTACTGCTGGCCACATGCAAGCTGACGTACGAACCACAGCCCAGTTGGTCAAAAAGAAAAATGAAAGTTTCTCTTTTTAAATTTAGTAATTTATACAGGAGAAGGGGTTACTAGCCCCTTGCTCCTGGCATTTTAGTCGCCTCTTACAACATACATGGGTTATGGAGGACGAATTCTGTTCCACTTCCCCATGGAGATAAGAGGAAATAAACAAGAGCAAGAACTAGAAAGAAAATAGAAGAAAACCCAGAGGGGTGTGTAGTATATATATGCTTGTACATGTATGTGTAGTGTGACCTAAGTGTAAGTAGAAGTAGCAAGACGTACCTGAAATCTTGCATGTTTATGAGACAGAAAAAAAGGACACCAGCAATCCTACCATCATGTAAAACAATTACAGGCTTTTGTTTTACACTCAACTGGCAGGACAGCAGTACCTCCCTGGGCGGTTGCTGTCTACCAACCTACTACCTAGAATTCACTAATTTCTCAGTATTAAATACCTCGGATCTAATTATTCTTGTCAGGCAGCACCATCTTGCAATCTTGTTATATAGAATATCTTGACTTTCTACTTAAAGCACCCAGCCTCTCTGACTGACACCTTCCTAGAAGATAAGCCATTACTACCCTGACTTCACTGCACACCAAACACAACCACTACTTTCACAGTCAGCAAATTACATCCCCACTGGCATCATCCTCTCTCTCCCCTACTCATGCATTCAGTCCCTCAAGATTTATGAGCAGAACACATCAACTCCAGGTTGAGGGATTGATTACCTCAAACTCCTTATCATCTTCCATGTGTATTGGACTGAAGAAGCCACTGGCTGGTAAAAAGTTTCCAGAATAAGGATACCCAAATGTTGCACTTGTCTCATTTAACAACAACTACTACTTCATTAAATTCAAATTAAATAAATAAATAAATAAATAAATAAATAAATAAATAAATACTGATTGTACAACAATGCAAGCAACCATACGACCTGTTTTTGTAATACTCATTTGTGCTTAATTGTTATCTGTTTACAATAATGTTTTACCACTGAATATATCATTGCTTAGTTAATCTTAAGTTAATTTTAAGCCTGCCCGTAATGCTATGCATTCAAGTGGCTTTGGCATGCTGCATTTAACTGTATTCTTTTGTACTTCTCTGTATCATGTTCAAATAAATAAATAAATAAATTACTCCACTACTTCCACCCCTCTAATTCTTCATACAAATCTCCTTAGTCATGTCTCTGAATTAAACTGGCAAAGCCCCTGGTAGGTGGAAAGTCTCACATATCAAGATGCCAAAGTAAACAAATAATTTTATTTAGCCATATGTACATGTAAGTATAATTATTGTACATAGTTTAAATTATTCACCAGGATAAAGTAAAAAAAAGTCAGTGACTTATTTCAATTGGGGTCCCTGCATGTGTGTCTTATTTATCAACTTATGGCTGTTATATACAACACTGATCTAATTACACTTGTCACACATTATGGAATCATGAAATTATGTTAGAGTTTCTCAAATTTTAATTTACAACATACAGCCTTTCTAACACACAAATTTCTACAAAATTATTTACTACTACTACTACTACTACTACTACTGCTACTACTGCTACTACTACTACTACTTCACTGCACGTGAAACCCGACTACAATTTTCACAGCCATCATATTACATCTCCATCAGCGCTACAACACTACAACACTAGTACTTTCACCTCTCTGGCTTCCCTTCACAGTTTCTTCTCTCATGTTCCTGACTGATGAAAACGCTGGTGGATCAGTTTCTCTCAAGTCAAGATTCCCAGGTGTTGCACACGTTGCACGTTCATCATGCAATTGCCACCTTCTGTAATGAGAAGGTTGACACAACTATAACAAAAGTAATAGGTCACAAAATTGATAAATGAAATCATATTTTTAACAATTTGTGTTTCAGGTGAAACTTTAAATAATCATTTTCATATTGTTGGAACTTTAAAACTGAACAAAATAACATCACACTAATTAGTACTAAACAATTACGATTTTTCTTTTCATACAGTCAATTCAAACCTCATAATACGTATAAGTTTTAACCTTTTGACTGTCGAAAGGCCCAATCCTGAAGTGTCTCCTGGTGTTGCAAAATATTCGAAAATAAAAAATTATTTTTTCTTATGAAAATGTTAAGATTATTTTTCTGATTGTTTTAGTCCAAAAAAAAAAATTCCCATCAGTACTTACCGAGATATAGAGGCGTGAAGTTTGCAGAAAATGAGCGGCGTATGGCAACAGCGGCGACTGCCGCTCACCTGGTAAACTTTGGTTTACTATTATTCGACGTTTTCTTGTTTTTTTTTTCACTATTTTATTTTTTCACATAACTTTTGTGGCCTGTGAGACCAAAGTATGGTGCAATGCTCATATATACACTTGTTGAATGTAACACAATTATAGCAAAAACAGTAGTATCATCATGTTCCTAAAACTTGTTTACACAAACAATATAAAAAAAATTTTATTACGATAGTTCTATAATATATATACATATGTACAATCACTGGACACTTTTCTAGAACTGCTGCAGCTTGTGGAATTCTTTGAAACATGGGTATAAGCACAATGGTGTTTTACACTCCTCACACATAAAACGAGTGTCTCTGCATTTTTGTGGGCGTTTTGTGGTATGTCCACAGACAAAACACCTCTTTTGAGCATTTTTCTTGAGAGCAGTAGCAGGCAGTGGTATGGGGTAGTGATCACCAGGCTTCAAACGAGAGGAAATGTGTTGATAATTTCGTGGGCGCTGGTCTATTGCAGGTGTTGTTCCTTTGTACTTGAATATTATTTGTCTGATGACTGACAAACAAAATTCACCGTATTTGGGTTTGTTGTTGGTCTTCAACTTATACATATTATAAGCATTCAGCATGGAAATGTCAAGAAGATGGAAAAACAGTTTTATGTATAACTTACAACTCTTGCGAACACAGTCAGCAAATCCAATCTGCATGTCACATTTGTCCACTAAGTGCATATTGTGGTTGTAATCCATGACAGCTGCAGGTTTTACAATGGGTTCATTGGTCTCTCTATTCTGCTTGCCACTGTCTACCATTTCGTGTCGGTGAACTGATGTCAGCAGTGTGACATCACGTTTGTCATGCCATCGAAATGCCATGATGTCACTGGCAGCAAATACCTGCACCTCACCTCTACAACTGCCAACGTCGAACCTAGGCATATGCTTATGATTTCCACGCACTGTGCCACACACATCTGTCATGTTCACTTGCAAGAAATCACTGAGTAAAGGGCTTGTGTACCAATTGTCAGTATATAAAATATGCCCCTTACCAAGATATGGTTCTATCATTGTTCTAACCACATCACCAGAGATACCCAGTAACTTCCTGGTATCTTGCAATGTTTTACCACCAGTGTACACAAATATATCCAAAACCAGACCAGTTTTGCAATCACACAGAACAAATAACTTTATACCAAAGCGTTTCCTCTTGCTTGGTATATACTGCTTGAATGAGAGTCTTCCTTTGAGCAAAATCATAGACTAATCAATAACAAGCTTCCTGAAGGAATAAAAATACATACATAAGAACATAAGAACATAAGAAAGAAGGAACACTGCAACAGGCCTACTGACCCATGCGGAGCAGGTTTATGTGATCCCCCGGATTAGCCCAATGACCCACCCACCCCCGGATTAGCCCAGTGACCCACCCAGTCTGGTCACCTCCACTCAAGGAAGGAGCACGGCACCAGACCCAGCAGCACAAGCTAGTCAGGTCCAACTCACACCCACCCACACCCACTCATGTATTTATCTAACCTATTTTTAAAACTACACAATGTTTTAGCCTGAATAACTGTACTCGGGAGTTTGTTCCACTCATCCACAACTCTATTACCAAACCAGTGCTTTCCTACATCATTCCTGAATCTGAATTTTTCCAGTCTGAAACCATTGCTGCGAGTCCTGTCTTGGCTAAAAATTTTCAGCACGCTATTCACATCCCCTTTGTTTATTCCTGTTTTCCATTTATACACCTCGATCCTATCCCCCCTAATTCTACGCCTTTCGAGAGAGTGCAGATTCAGGGCCCTCAGTCTATTATCATATGGAAGATTTCTGATAATGGGGTCATCTTTATCATCCTCCTCTGCACGTTTTCCAGAGCATTTACATGTATATCCATTCTGTAATACGGTGACCAGAACTGAGCAGCATAGTCTAAATGAGGCCTAACCAAAGATATACAGAGTTGAAGAACAACCTGAGGACTTTTATTATTTATACTTCTAGATATGAAGCCAAGAATTCTGTTAGCTTTATTGCGAACACTAATGCACTGTTGTCTTGGTTTTAGATTACTGCTAACCAGAACTCCTAAATCCTTTTCGCAATCAGTAGTACAATGGACCCCCGCATAACGATCAGCTCCCAACTCGACCAATTATGTAAGTGTATTTTTGAAAGTGCTTTTGTAGGTGTATTTTTAGGGGTCTGAAACGGACTAATCTAATTCACAATATTTCTTATGGGAACAAATTCGGTCTATAACGGCACCCAAACAGACTTCTGAATTGAAATAATATCGTTATGCGGGGGTCCACTGTATTAACCCTTTGACTGTCCCGGTCGTATATATACGTCATGGGAGATACCGTGTTTGACGTATCTATACGCATAAATTCTAGCGGCTTCAAATCAAGCGGGAGAGGGCTGGTAGGCCTACACAAGAGAGAATGGGTCTCAGTGGTTGGTGTGCACCCTGTGAAAAAATCTGGGACTCAGCGGTGCATTGTGGGAACGCCATCTTGGTAGTCCATTTTCACCATGCCTCGCGGTAAGAAGTTCCTCACTCCTCGGCGGATTGGAGGTCTTTTGTTCCCAAGTGATAGCTCAAACAGTGATGATAGTGTCAGTGAAAGTGAATTCCCTGGTTTTGAAGCGGGTGTGACCGAGAAAATTACCCAGGATAACATAATTAGTGATGAAAACCCAGATGACCCACAACCATCCACCTCTGGTGCTGGGCCTGTTCGTTCATGTTCATCTGTACCAGGACGAAAGAGGAAACTATTTGCCTGTGTACAAGACTCAGATGTGAGCAGTGCAAGTGATAGTGATAGTGATTTCAAGGTTATTGAAAGCAGTTCTAGTTGTGACAGTGAGGGTGAATATTCCCCAGTGAAGCGGCAGTATATACGATGTCGCATGTGGTCTGGTAGTGTGCCATATGCTCTTCCAAGAGGAAGGAGTACATCTCGGAGCACATCCCGTGGCCCTACACCACGTCCTGATAGTGAAGATGACGATATTGTTACGATGGGTATAAATGATGTGAGTGAGGCAGCAGGCGGTGGTGGTGATAGTGATGGTGGCATGAGTCATGTGACACCAGCAGCGGGCCACGCTACTACCCGCGCTGCTGACTCTGCATAACTACAACCAGCCTTGCCCGACCCCACACTCTTACAACCACAACCACAACCTGCACAACCACATTACAATATCCAGAACGCACCAGCTGACCGCATCTGGGATTGGCAGCAAGATGACGAGTTTGTTCCCAATCCCCATGACTTTGATGGAGGACAAAGTGGAATACGGCCATCATGTACACTTGGGAACAATCCCACTGAACTGGAATGCTTTCAGTTGTTCTTCGATGAGCCCCTGATGGACATTATTGTTAGGGAAAGCAATACATACTATGAGTACACCATGGCAAACACTATTCTGTCACCAAGATCACGCCTACACCAGTGGAAGGACACAACTGTGGCAGAGATGTATCTGTTCTTTGCCACAATAATGCTTATGCCACATGTGTATAAGCATAGTGTCAACACATACTGGGCGACAGACCGCCTGATTTCAACCCCTGCTTTCAGTGACATTATACCAGTGAATAGATTTGTGTTACTGTTACTTATGTTACACTTTTCAGACAAAACCAGGCCTGACAGAAGCGACAGGTTATATAAGATCAGACGTGTGTTTATGTACTTGAAACAAAAGTGCTGTATGTATTTTTATCCCTTCAGGAAGCTTGTTATTGACGAGTCTTTAATTTTGTTCAAAGGAAGACTCTTATTCAAGCAGTATATACCAAGCAAGAGGAAACGCTTTGGTATAAAGTTATTTGTTCTGTGTGATTGCAAAACTGGTCTGGTTTTGGATATAATTGTGTACACTGGCGGTAAAACAATGGAAGATACCAGGAAGTTACTGGGTATCTCTGGTGATGTGGTTAGAACAATGATGGAGCCATATCTTGGTAAGGGGCATATTTTATATACTGACAACTGGTACACAAGCCCTATACTCAGTGATTTCTTGCGAGTGAACATGACAGATGTGTGTGGCACAGTGCGTAGAAATCGTAAACATATGCCTAGGTTCGATGCTGGCAGTCGTAGAGGTGAAGTGCAGGTGTTTGCTGCCAATGACATCATGGCATTTCGGTGGCATGACAAACGTGATGTCACACTGCTGACATCAGTTCACCGACACGAAATGGTAGACACTGGCAAGCAGAATAGAGAGACCAATGAACCCATTGTAAAACCTGCAGCTGTGATGGATTATAACCTCAATATGCGCTTAGTGGACAAATGTGACATGCAGATTGGGTTTGCTGACTGTGTTCGCAAGAGTTATAAGTGGTACATAAAACTGTTTTTCCATCTTCTTGACATTTCCATGCTGAATTCTTATAATATGTATAAGTTGAAGACCAAGAAGAAACCCAAATATGGTGAATTTTGTTTGTCAGTCATCAGACAAATAATATTCAAGTACCAAGAATCAACACCTGCAATAGACCAGTGCCCACGAAATTATCAACACATGTCCTCTCGTCTGAGGCCTGGTGATCACTACCCCATACCACTGCCTGCTACTGCTCTCAAGAAAAATGCTCAGAAGAGGTGTTTTGTCTGTGGACATACCACAAAATGCCCACAAAAACGCAGAGACACTCGTTTTATGTGTGAGGAGTGTAAGACACCATTGTGCTTATACCCATGTTTCAAAGAATTCCACAAGCTGCAGCACTTCTAGAAAAGTGTCCAGTGATTGTACATATGTATATATATTATAGAACTATCGTAATAAACATTTGTTTACATTGTTTGTTTGTGTAAACAAGTTTTAGCAACATTATAATGATATGAGTGTTTTTGCTATAATTGTGTTACATTCAACAAGTGTATATTTGAACATTGCACAATAATTTGGTCTCATAGGCCACAAAAGTTATGTGAAAAAAAAAAATAGTGAAAAAAAAACAAGAAACCATCGAATACAAGTAAATCAAAGTTTACCGGGTGACCGGCAGTCGCCGCTGTTGCCGCTCGCAGATCAATTTCAGCAAACTTCAGGACTCTATATCTCGGTAAGTACTGATGGGAAAATTTTTTTTTTTGGGACTAAAACAATCAGAAAAATAATCTTAACATTTTCATAA
Organism: Cherax quadricarinatus; assembly: GCF_038502225.1. Taxonomy (NCBI): domain Eukaryota; kingdom Metazoa; phylum Arthropoda; class Malacostraca; order Decapoda; family Parastacidae; genus Cherax; species Cherax quadricarinatus. The sequence continues at coordinate 32,792,968 of NC_091334.1, forward strand.
GAAAAAATAATTTTTTTTTTCAAATATTTTGTGACACCAGGAGACACTTCAGGATTGGGCCCTTCGACAGTCAAAGGGTTGAGATCTACATTATTTAGTTTATATGTGGCATGGTTATTTTCCTGTCCAACATTTAGAACTTTGCATTTGTCAATATTAAACTGCATCTGCCACTTCTCCGACCATTGCATCAGTCTATTCAAATCATCCTGGAGTGCTCTAGTGTCCTCATTAGAATGAATTGGACGGCCTATTTTGGTGTCATCAGCAAATTTGCTTATGTCGCTATTTATTCCCTCATCTATGTTGTTTATGTAAATTGTGAACAACAACGGGCCCAACACTGACCCCTGAGGAACACGCTTGTGACGTGCCCCCATTCTGATTTCTCCCCATTTATGCAAACTCTCTGCTGCCTATTTGTCAGCCATGCCTCTACCCAGGAAATTTCTCCTCCTATTCCGTGTGCCTTAAATTTCCTCAATAGCCTCTGATGTGGAACTCTATCGAAAGCCTTACTGAAGTCCATATACACAATATCATATTCATTACCATGATCTACCTCCTCAAACACTTTAGTGAAAAAAGTTAGTAAATTCGTAAGACAGGAACGTCCCTTTGTAAAACTGTGTTGAGATCCATTAATCAATCTGTGCCTATCAAGATGGCTACGAATTTCTTTGGCAATTATTGATTCCATAAATTTTCCCACTATGGAGGTAAGGCTTACTGGTCCATAGTTTGAAGCCAATGACCTGACCTGCCTTGTAAATAGGTATTGCATTTGCCATTTTCCACTTATCAGGCACTATGCCAGTTTGTAGTGATATGTTAAAAAGATTAGCCAAAGGTATGCTAAGTTCCTCTTTACATTCCTTTAACACCCTTACAAACATGTAAAGTAAAAGGACACAAGTGCAACTAATGTGACATATTATTGTGGCAACGTTTCGCTCTCCAGGAGCTTTATCAAGCTCCTGGAGAGCGAAACGTTGCCACAATAAAATGTCACATTAGTTGCACTTGTGTCCTTTTACTTTACATATTGTCGGTAATTCTACCAACTTTATTACACCCTTGCAAACAGTTCATCAGGGCCTGGGGATTTGTTAGGTTTTAGTTTCTCTTATTTGTCTGAGGACCATGTCACTAGTTACAGCAATCGTACATAGTTTATTATCCTGTTCTACATAATCTATTATTTCAGGAATATCACTAGTATTTTCCTGGGTGAAAACTGAGAGGAAGTAGGTACTGAGAATTTCACACATATCCTTATCACTGTCAATGATCTGACCAGAGTTACTCTTAAGTGGGCCAATCTTGTCCCTAATCTTACTTCTGCATACCTGAAAGAACCCTTTTGGGTTAATCTTTGAATCCCTTGTGACCTTAGCCTTATAATCCCTTTTTGCTTTTCTTATTCCTTTCTTTATTTCTCTCTTTAATTGAATATACTGATTTCTTAGCTGCCCATCCCCTCTTTTGATATGCCTATATATGCCTCTCTTTTGACCAATGAGATGTTTTAATCTATTGGTCATCCATTTGGGATCATTTTTGTTAGATCTAATTTCCCTACTCGGAACAAAAGTTGTCTGGGCAGCTAGAACTATGCTCTGAAAAACGTCATATTGGCAACCAAGATCACCTACCTGACCCATAGTCAGGACATCCCAATTTAGCCCACCCAGGTAATTTTTCAGTCCCATGAAGTCAGCCAAGCGAAAATCGGACAGAGATTTGATTGCAGTTATCTGGGTAATTCCATGATATATTGAAACTAAGTGATTTGTGATCACTTTCCCCAAGCTCATCATTAACCTCAAGATTATTAATTAGTGAATCTTTGTTGGCAAGAACCAAATCAAGCAGATTGTTTCCTCTAGTTGGTTCTGTCACAACCTGTTCTAAAAAGCAATCCTGAACCGTATCAAGAAAGTCACTAGACTCAAGATTTCCTGTCATATTGTTCCAATCAATTTGTTTAAAGTTAAAATCTCCCATTATCACAACATCTTCATATAAGATAAGATAAGATTTCGTTCGGATTTTTAACCCCGGAGGGTTAGCCACCCAGGATAACCCAAGAAAGTCAGTGCATCATCGAGGACTGTCTAACTTATTTCCATTGGGGTCCTTAATCTTGTCCCCCAGGATGCGACCCACACCAGTCGACTAACACCCAGGTACCTATTTGCTGCTAGGTGAACAGGACAACAGGTGTAAGGAAACGTGTAGAAATGTTTCCACCCGCTGGGAATCGAACCCGGGCCCTCCGTGTGTGAAGCGGGAGCTTTAGCCACCAGGCCACCTAATGAATTTCATCCCATAACAGCTTACTGCACTCCCTATCAAGCTTTGGGGGCCTATAAATCACACCAAAAATTAATTTGTCACGTCCCTCAAGCCGCATGCAGTCCAATGTACGAACCACAGCCTGGCTAGACAGGTACTGACTGTCCAGTGCCTGCTTGAAGACAATCAGGGGTCTATTGATAATACCCCTTATGTATGCTGACACTTACTGTGTTGTCTCTTATTGTGCTAATGGCACCCCTGCTTTTCAGTGGGGGGATGTTGCATCGTCTGCCGAGTCTTTTGCTTTCATAGGGAGTGATTTTCGTGTGCAAGTTTGGTACTACTCCCTCTAGGATTTTCCAAGTGTATATAATAATATATCTCTCCCGCCTGCATTCTAGGGAGTATAGGTTGAGGAACTTCAAGCCTTCCCAGTAACTGAGGTGTTTTATTGCAGTTATGCGTGCCGTGAAGGTTCTCTGCCTTGAAAGGTGCTGTTAGTGTGCAGCAGTATTCCAGCCTTGATAGAACAAGCAACCTGAAGAGTGTAATGTTTTAGAAGTTACACAATATACTTTGTTCGGGAGTCTTTCAAACAAATGCATATTGTGGGGTGTCCCATATCTTGATTGCTAGCACACTCACCTCACACACTGAAGTCCATGATTTGATCCCCGGCATGAGTAAGATGAAATAAAATTTTCTTAGGATTTTTAACCCTGTAGAGTTAGCCACCCAGGCTAACCAAAGAAAGTCAGAGTGCCATCGAGAAATGTGTCATATTTCCATTGGGGTTCTCAATCTTCTCCCTCAGGATACCACCCACACCAGTCAACTAACACCCAGGTATCTACTTGCTTCCTAGGTGAACAGTGACAACAGGTGTAATGAAACACGTCCAATATTTCCACCCCTGCCAGGGAGAGCACCATGGGCATTCTGGGTGAAGCAAAAGCATTGGCAACCAGGCCAAGGGTGCAAACATAGCGTTTTTTTCACTTTCAAATGCATATAAAAGCCTGATGAAACGTTTACACTATCACATAGTTTAGAACGACACGTAAGCAAACACTAGGACATATTTATTTGAAAATGTTTTGGTACTGGGACCTTGATCACTTCTAACGTTAGAAGTGATGAGGACCAAAAGGTTACAGTGTAATAAATATGTTCCAGTGTTAGTTTACATGTCTTTCTAACGCAATTTGTTGGTATCTATTACAAAGGTTTATACCATAGCTGAGTAGTAGACACAGCTGAGTGGTAGACACAGCTGGGTGGTAGACACAGCTGGGTGGTAGACACAGCTGAGTGGTAGACACAACTGGGTGGTAGACACAGCTGAGTGGTAGACACAGCTGAGTGGAAGACACAGCTGAGTGGAAGACACAGCTGAGTGGTAGACACAGCTGAGTGGAAGACACAGCTGAGTAGTAGACACAGCTGGGTGGTAGACACAGCTGAGTGGTAGACACAGCTGAGTGCTACACACAGCTCAGTGGTAGACACAGCTGAGCAGTTTACCTGGAGAGAGTTCTGGGGGTCAACGCCCCCACGGCCCGGTCTGTGACCAGGCCTCATGGTGGATCATAGCCTGATCAACCAGGCTGTTACTGCTGGCTGCACACAATCCAACATACGAGCCACAGCCCGGCTGGTCAGGTACCGGCTTTAGGTACTTGTCCAGTGCCTGCTTGAAGACAGCCAGGGGTCTATTGGTAATTCCCCTTATGTATGCTGGGAGGCAGTTGAACAGTCTTGGGCCCCTTACACTTATTTTATTGTCTCTTAACGTGCTAGTGACACCCCTGCTTTTCATTGGGGGGATGTTGCATCGTCTTCCGAGTCTTTTCCTTTCGTTGTGAGTGATTTTCGTGTGCAAGTTCGGTACTAGTCCCTCTAGGATTTTCCAGGTGTATATGATCATGTATCTCTCCCGCCTGCATTCCAGGGAGTACAGGTTCAGGAACTTCAAGCACTCCCAGTAATTGAGGTGTTTTATCTCCATTATGCGCGCCGTGAAGGTTCTCTGTACATTTTCTAGGTCAGCAATTTCACCTGCCTTGAAAGGTGCTGTTAGTGTGCAGCAATATTCCAGCCTAGATAGAACAAGCAGTAGACACAGATGAGTGGCAGACACAGCTGTGCTACACACAGCTGAGTGGTAGACACAGTGATATACACAGTAATAGACACAGTGATAGACACAGTAATAGACAAAGTGATAGACGAAGTAACAGATACAGTGATAACACAGTGATAGACAAAGTGATAGACACAATGATAGACACAGTGATAGACACAGTAATTGACACAGTGACTGACACAGTGATAACACAGTGATAGACACATTGATAGACAAAGTGGTAGACACAGTTATACACAGTGATAGACACAGTGGTAGACACAGTGATAGACACAATGATAGACACAGTGGTAGACACAGTGATAGACATAGTGATTCATACAGTGATTCACACAGTGATTGCCACAGTGATATACACAGTGATTGACACAATGATAGACATAGACACAGTGGTAGACAGTAGTAGACACTGGTACACAGTGATAGACACAGTGGTAGACACAGCTGTCTTTTGTGTTATCCTGGCTGGTAATAAACACAGTTGTCTTGTGTTATCTGGGCTGGTAACAGACACAGTTATCTTGTGTTATCCTGGCTGGTAACATAGTTATCTTGTGTCATCCTGGCTGATAATAGACACAGTTATCTTGTGTTATCCTGGCTGGTAATAGACACAGTTATTTTGTGTTATCCTGGCTGGTAAATAGTTATCTTCTGTTATCCTGGCTGGTAATAGACACGGTTATCTTGTGTTATCCAGGCTGGTAACAGACACAGTTATCTTGTTATCCTGGCTGGTAACACAGTTATATTGTGTTATCCTGGCTGGTAACACTGCTATCTTGTGTTATCCTGGCTGGTAATAGACATAGTTATCTTGTTATCCTCGCTGGTAACAGACACAGTTATCTTGTGTTATCCTGGCTGGTAAAAGGCATAGCTATCTTGTGTTACCCTGGCTATTAGACACAATTATCTTGTGTTATCTTGGCCATTACACACGGTTATCTTGTGTTATCCAGGCAATTAGTCAGAGTTATCTTGTGTTATCCTGGCTGGTAATAGACATAGTTATCTTGTGTTATCTTGGCTGGTAATAGACACAGTTATCTTGTGTTATCCTGGCTGGTAACATGGGCATCTTGTGTTATCCAGGCTGGTAACATGGGTATCTTGTGCTATCCTGGCTGGTAACATGGGTATCTTGTGTTATCCAGGCTGGTAATAGACACAGTTATCTTGTGTTATCTTGGCTGGTAATAGACACAGTTATCTTGTGTTATCCAGGCTGGTAACATGGGTATCTTGTGTTATCCTGGCTGGTAACATGGGTATCTTGTGCTATCCTGGCTGGTAAGAGACACAGTTATCTTGTGTTATCCTGACAGGTAATATACACAGTTACCTTGTGTTATCCTGGCTGGTAATAGACATAGTTATCTTGCATTATCCTAGCTGGTAATAGACACATTTATCTTGTGTTATCTTGGATGATAATAGACACAGTTATTTTGTGCTATCCTGGCTGGTAATACACACAGTTATCTTGTGTTATCCTGATTAGACATAGTTATCTTGTGTTATCTTGGCTGGCAATAGACACAGTTATCTTGTGTTATCCTGGCTGGTAATAGACACAGTTATCTTGTGTTATTCTGGCTGGTAACAGACACAGTTATCTTGTGTTATCCTGGCTGATAACACAGTTATCTTGTGTTATCCTGGCTGATAATAGACACAGTTATCTTGTGTTATCCTGGCTGATAATAGACACAGTTATCTTGTGTTATCCTGGCTGATAATACATGGTTATCTTGTGTTATCCTGGCTGACAATAGACACAGTTATCTTGTGTTATCCTGGCTGATAATAGACAAAG